>NC_143015.1:20866748-21129248 GCF_055824585.1 Amblyomma mixtum
CAGCTCCTCCGGCGAATGACTCTGAGGGCTGGCGTCACGACTTGCAGGGCATGTCCGGTACATGGAAGGCTACCCAGCACCTCCACCAAATGTCACGTTGTAGGGACGGCAGTCCAGCGGTGAGGAATATAGCAACAATACAGCAAACGAAGCTCTTTATTTGGGCTGATTTGCGTCCGCAAAAAGAACTAAACAACAAGGCAGCGGCGTAAACAATAAACCCGCTCGTCAGTCGTCGGACTAATAATACCCGCCGCTCGCGGAATGGCTCAATTTAAAGCCGGCAAGGAAACTTCGAGATAACAGGTCAATATCATCTACGGTAATCTGGAAAAGCGTAGATGCAGCCCTTCATGGCGGTGATCAATCGGGATTAGTCCGGTCGCTTCTCGCATCACGAACAAAAATGATAACACCCCTTTCCTGCGGCACTGAGCGTGAACGAACGGACACGTGGCAATATATAGATATCTGAAGTGTCTGCGGGAAAACATGGCGAACAGCTCCTACTTTTGCTTCGCAATCAAGATAACAAGGACGAAAAAAGAGACGAGATATCAATTCTGCGTCTGAATACGAAGGAAAGTTCAAGGAGGTGCCACCGGGTAAGTCGCTAAGTGGCACATGGCAATAGATTAAACATGAAAGTGACAGACAAAATCATAAAAAAGATGCGATAAAAGAGCAATAAAATGTCCAAACATTGAAGGGAAATTAAAAGAACAACAAGGCCAAAAAGGGCGAATAAATCGCTAAAAGGTGAACTCAAGAGCCTATAACCTTTAAAAACCAGCACGATCGAATTGCTGAAATGGCATCTGACAGAAATCATTTAGTTCGCGTTTTGTGGTCAGTGATTTTGGTGCCTCCGTCCCTTTGTCCCGTTCTTTTGCTGTTTTGAACGGTTTACACAATCTGTTGGTAGGTCAAGCTGAATACTCACGCAGTGTGCAGACGACCTGGGTTCACACTTAACTAAGAAAGAAATATTTTTAGGACTTCGCACTACAATTCTAAGAATTTTCACACTTTCGTAGCACTCATTCCTCTTCGTAAGAACTGCGAAACAGAGTGAGCACCGATCTACATTTTTAAGGATCACATGTGTTTGAGAACAGCAAAACTGCAAGCAGTACCAAAGCCACAGGAAATCTATGAGAATACTTCAAGTTAAATAAATTGCAGGAAATCTGTTTCCATTGCACTCACCGTACTCTGCCATGCTGATGACCCTGAAAAGATAAGTGCGCTTGCTTAGCGGAAGTTTAAATCTGCGCACCTTAGCGACATCGATTACAGTGCTTCCTAAAGGGAAATAAAAACCTTTATTTGACAAAACTGCGTAGCGCATTAATAAAATCACCAACTTGAGGATATTATTGCATCCGTATTAAACTAGCGCTGAGCGAACAGTCAAACTAGAATGACGGCACACGACATAGTTTGCAGATAGTTCTCCTTCCGCGTGGCGTTAAGTGCGCTTACAGTGGCAGCACAGCTCTCGACTACCTCTTTTGACACAGACATCCCGCCTCACTCTCACTGAATTGCTAGAAGACGCTCAGCAGGCTGCAGTGGCAACGCGCAACTACTCCATTTGTTACCAGTCCAACTAGTTTCAGTATTGCAGCTAAATTTGTGAAATCCGTGCCACTGAAAACATCAAATCGAACGTATTGTCCGGTGGGGCCAACCTCGCCTATCCTCCAAAAAAGTAATAATTCAATATAAACTGCTTATTGCGTAACAAACATTATGGTTCTCTTTAGCACCACCATACTATTCATAAACTACGTTTGTTAGCGAGCACAAACAGGCGGCGGTATTTTAGCGAGCTAAGGAATGCAATTTTCATCGCGAAAGTCTGTCTGCTGGCATAAATTATTATGTACAGATGAAGGTACACAGTAGGCCCTCGAAGCAAGTCTAGTAACGTCTGGTGATGCAGCCCTTCTACATCTAGCGGTTGGCCTGGGGGCGGTCCGCACCGCAGAAGGTGTTTCTGTAGGAGGACACGCAAAGAGGGCAGGTCCAAATCAGGTGCTTAGTGTCCTGCTCGCAGACAGGAGAGGAACAATAAGGAAAGGATAGAGGCATGATACTTCGGCGGCCGCGACCAGGTTACCGCTGGGGTGAGGGCGACACAGAGGCGTAACCTTCGAAGTAAGACTTCTCCCGAGCGCGCAAAGCCGCGAGGGAGGTCGCTGCATACGGTGGGAGAAATTCCAGCGTGGCGCACAGGAAGTTTCCTATTTCTTAGAGGAGGATTGTCTTCGGAGAGGTTTGGACCGCTTCTAGAATGCTCTTACAAAATAAAAGACTAAAACCTCAGTTAAATTCCCTATATTCCTTAAAACGGCACAAGCCGATAACCGCGGGCTGTCTGGCGTACCACAAAAGGAGAACATTTAATGTGTTACCTTTCCATCATATTTTAAGGGCGCATATATGTCACATGCGCGTGCAAGAGAACACATGTAGAACACATGTAGACAATGGACAAGACTACTGCTCCCGCAGGACGCGAAATCTCGCGTAGGGAAATTTTCCGGCCGTTTGACCTCATTGGTTTACTCCGGTCAAATGGCGACTTGAGAGCGGTCATATTGTCAAACGAAACGTCACTGTTGGCATTCCCTTTTTCCCGGTGCTATGCAAAAAAGCCTTCCGGCATCCGGCAATCAACCATAACCCAAAGAACCACATAATGCCACCTAAAGGCGACAAATTCTCAGGGGACGAAAATATTGGTTTGTACCCTTTTGTTCTCAATTCGATTCAATTTATTTCCCATGATAATAGAAATGATGGCGGGGACCCGGAGTAAATGCTGTCGTTTGAGAGCTTGACAACTCCACGGGCTGCCAGTTTAGCAGCAATCCAGTAGCCTGACATGTTGCCACAAAGGCAAGTACATCACATGTGCATCTCAACACAAGCAAAAAAAATGCAAAGAATAAAGTCCTTTTCAGTTTACAGCACTCAGCACACCAACAGCCGCACAGTAAAACAAGCCTAAAGAAGGTTAAAATCATTTCGACTTAAAAAAGAAGAAAAAAGTTGGTTCAAGGAGTCACAAAAGAAACAGTTTAGAATACATGCAAAACAGTACTCGAACAGGTTCCGGCGAGTAGCATTGTGAAGAATAATATTGTTTTGTGCGGGGTTGTTAATACGTTGGGCAAGTTTATTTTCTAGTGTTTGATCATCATACGAATTTCTGTAACTTTTCATCCTCCACCGCTCAATATTCCTTGTCCTGTACATCGAATATCAATTTTCTAGCCCAGATAATTTTGGAAGGAAAGATGTGCTGCTTGAGACCTTGTTTTCATACTCTTGCTCACGCAGTAGTCCTACAGCTCAGGGAGACCACCTGTGGTAGCGGAGGAGTGCGGACGTGCGTCGCATGGGCTCCGCAGATTTCAATCCCCACGGACTATCTCGACCCACTGGGCCACCAACGTTTTGTTGGATCTGAAAGAACTCACAAGCTGGATCACCCGGACACCGGTTTCAAGACGGTAGGACCATTTTTGGCAATATTACCGGACTTTGAAGCCCCGCGTGGCTCGGGGGACTTTTTGGTGGGAAACGCTCGCCGCTGAGCCTACTTAGGCTTAGCACGACTACGGGCGTTCGCGGGCAGCCAGGCCCGCTGAGCAACCGCGATGCAGCCTGGAACCGCCTCCCGCACCGCAGAATACCAAAATTTTGAGCCCTCAACGAGCAGAATAGCCCCGAATTTGCTAGAAGCACAAGAGATGGACGACGCGTTCCTCGACATCTCCGACTCCGAGAATTCGGCAGGCGGGGGAATCGAGGAATCCGCCATGCAGGAGCAGCAAGACACCCAAAAAGAAGACGAGGCAAATTGGGAATTGGCCCTGACCAAACGCCAAAAGAAGCGACAGAGAAAAAACGGACGGAACGCCGCGGCAAACGCCCCAATTTCCCCGGCCGCACAAGGTGACCTCGGAGGGGTATCCCCGGCGTCTACGCCCACAGCTGGCGTTCCAGCTGCCGGCGCGCTGAAAAAAGACGGGAAAGGAACGCAACGGCAGCTCAGGCGAAGGCTGCCCCCACTCCCCAGGGACGATTTTAAGATTATTTTGCGACCGAAGGGACTTGTAGTCAAGTCGCTCCAGCAATTCCAAGTGGCCCGGGCCGTAGCCGCGGCATGCAGCAACAAGTTCGAAGGACGAGACCTGATCACCAGGCTCCGTACAGGATCGAATATTATAATCGTGAGCACGCCGAACGAAGAGGCCGCCCAGCTCGCGAGACGCATCACTAGCCTCAAGATCGAAGGACGCTCATACGACGTGAACGCTTACGTGGCCGCACCGGAAGACACCCGGCGTGGCGTGATACACGGAGTTGACCCCGGAGCGACACCGGAGGAACTGAAAGCCGATTTGTGGACGCGCACACAGGGTGTTACCATCCACAGTGCTCGAAGACTAGGCAAGACCAAGACAGCTGTCATCACTTTTGACGGACCCATAACACCGAAACATGTCATCTACTGCGGAGCCGAGTACAAGTGCTACCCGTATCGGCCCACAAGACAAATCTGCTACGTTTGCTGCCAACAAGGTCACCGCTCCGACGTGTGCCCCACACCGGACGCCAAGGCTTGCAAACAGTGCGGGATGCAAAACCCGCCAAAAGACCACCAGTGTACCCCGAGATGCCTGATCTGCGGGGGCAATCACGCTACCGGATCGAGGGAGTGTCAAGACCGATTAAAGAAAGCCAGGGAGCCGCGAGGCAAGGCCAACAGCGGCAACAACGGCGGCGGACGCGAGAGCAGACGTCGCAGCCGGAACGACCGTGGCGAGAAACCGAGGTGGTTCAGCTCGGAGGGGGAGTCCTCCCAGAGCCGCTCGAGATCCCGGACGTCACGGAGCAGTTCACGGAGCCGGTCACGGTCCTTTCCGCCCCTGCCACCCCCGGCCATCAAGGGAGGGAGCCAGCAGCAGCAGCAGCAGCAGCAGCAGCAGCAGCAGCAGCAGAACAAGCAGAAGCAAGCCCGAAAGAGCGGCGGCGTCAAGGTGAGCTGGGGAGCCGAAAACCCCTGGTTTGCTCCGCACTCGGGAGGGATAACTAACAAACAGAACAAAAACACAAACAGCAACCGCGACCAACCTAGACAGGAGGACGCGGAGAAAACAGCGCTGAGACGCGAATTAGAACTATCACGCGCTAGGCAGACAGAGCTAGAGCGCAAAATAGCAGAGCTCACGAAGGCAGTACGAGACCTTAAGTCGAACAGCCCTCCGCAGCCACAAACATTACAAACCCAAGCCCAGTCGCAAACAGGCAACGAGGATCTCAGTCAATTTAAGGCAGAAATCCAGCAAATGATGCAGCAGATGATGCAGCAGATGATGCAGCAGATGATGCAACAAGTGCAACTACAAGTCACAGAACTCCGGAGCAGCATCCGCAAACAGAAATTCGCCGATAACATTAGAGAAAAGGCCTACCACCGGCCCGCGCTAGCAGCCCTCGCCAACTCGGCCACAAACAACACTGAAGCTTAAATATGGCCAACAAAACCTTAGGCAACAAAGAAACCCTAGACATATGGCAATGGAACTGCAGAGGCTACCGCAAGAAGCAGGGCCTCCTCCAACAACACATTCATACACAACAAGCACCGCCCGACATCATAGCGCTTCAAGAGACGGGCACTACGCCAACACTCGCAGGATATACGTGCTACGAGACTCAAGAGAAAGGAAGAACGGCAACCCTAGTCAGTAAGGCGCTCATCGCCATAAACCATGACAAGATTGCCGACACCGACGTAGAACACGTGATAGTAGAAATTATACCAAAGAAGAAAAGAAAGAGGGGCAGCATCTTCCTTGTGAACGCATACAGTCCTCCAAAACAGAGGAAAGCAAAATTCCATGAACTTTTCCATGGCGCACGCAACCTAGCAAAAAACAACACGCTAATCATACTAGGAGACTTCAATGCCATGGACAAAAGCTGGGGATACCAAACAGCTAACCCAAAAGGCAAAGCACTAGCAGCGGCAGCAGAAAACACTGACTGCACCCTCCTCACAGACTCAGACACTCCAACCAGAATCGGAAACAGCGTCAGTACCGACACCTGCCCCGACCTCACATTCATACGGGGAGCGGAACAGGCAGTGTGGGAGAACCTGTTAGAAAATCTGGGCAGTGACCACTATATACTTAAAACACAAGTAACCTCAGACAGGCTAAAGCGCCAGCTGGGATCGCCAAAAATTACGGATTGGAGCGCTTTTCGCGAGGCATGCGACGGGAATCTCGCCGCGAAAGGGATCCAATCGATAGAAGAGTGGGGAAACATGCTGAAAGAAAAACAGCGCAAGTACACTAAAGAAATCGCGCGAACGACGCAGACACCCGAGGTGGACGCCAGGCTGCTCAAGCTATGGGAAGCTAGACGCGGGCTCACCAAGAGGTGGAAGAAACAAAAGTACAACAGAAAACTAAAACTTAAGATCGCAGAAGTCACAGCGAAAGCAGAAGAGTACGCGGCGCAATTGGCAAGGCAAAACTGGCAACAATTCAGTGACTCCCTCAACGGAACTTTGAGCACATCGAGGACGTGGCATATACTCAAGGCTCTCATAGATCCAACAAAAACCAAGGCAGAAAACAACAAAGCCATCTACCGGTTAATCCACCAGTTCAAGGGACCAGATTCAGCACTCCTGGAAAAAGTACGCGTTAAGTGCTTCGGGGACACACACCCAGCAGCTTACGCAGAGCGCTATCGAGGAAGTGAAAACGACACCTTGGACAGACCCATCACGCGAGAAGAGGTCTACGCAGCGATTCGAAACACAACCAGAAATACGGCCGCGGGTGCAGATAAGATCAATAACGCACTCATCCGCAACCTCAGTGATGAGCTAGTCGCAGAATTAACGGACTTTCTCAACAAACACTGGGAAGCGGAGACCGTCCCCGAGGAGTGGAAACATGCGGAGGTTGTCATGATTCCTAAACCAGGCAAGAAACTACAAATTGAGAACCTCAGACCGATCTCGCTCACATCGTGCCTAGCAAAACTGTACGAACGAGTGGTGACGCTGAGATTACAACAGTACATGGAGGACAACGAACTGTATCCCCACAGCATGTTCGGTTTCAGAGCAAAACTATCGACCCAAGATGTACTACTTCAAATCAAAGAAGAAGTACTTGGGAACGTCCCCAAGAGCGGAGAAAACATAATACTGGCATTGGACATCAAGGGGGCTTTTGACAATGTCAGTCACGAGGCTATCCTTACGGGCATGAACGACCTGAACTGCGGAAGGAGAATCTACGGCTACGTCAAAGCCTTCCTCTCAAATAGAACGGCAACGATTGGCCTGGGGGAGCTCAGATCAGACAAATTTCTTACTCCAAATAAAGGAACACCTCAAGGATCGGTCATCTCCCCTACGCTCTTCAACATAGCCATGATTGGCTTGGCAAAACAGTTAAAAGCAATCGACGGCATACACCATGCCATGTATGCCGACGACATCACCATCTGGGTCAACACAGGCTCGCTCGGAGAGAAAGAAGAGAAATTACAAAAGGCAGCCACCTGCGTAGAGAACTACGTCAGAGAAAGAGGGCTAGCATGCTCCACCGAGAAATCAGAGCTCCTAAGAGTTTGGAGAGGAAAACAAAATCGCACAGTCCCCACTAGCGACGACTTAAAGTTGAACGTCTACCTCGACGGGAAGTCGATACCGGAAAAAACACTCATCAGAATCTTGGGGATGTGGATACAGTCAAACCAACACTGCACTCACACTCTCGCCCTACTCAAAGCATCCACTCTACAAGTGGCCCGCATGATCACGCGCATCTCACACAGACGTCATGGCATGCGAGAGGAGGACACACTTAAGTTGGTCAGAAGCCTGGTAGTCAGCCGAGTGACATACAGCCTCCCCTACTATAATCCCATCAAGAGTGAGGTACAACAGGCGGACGTGATTCTACGCAAAGCCTACAAAACCGCACTCCACCTTCCTCACAGCACTTCAACTGAAAAGCTCCTAGCCCTAGGACTACACAACACTTTCGATGAATTGAGAGAGGCACAACTAGTCTCCCAACTGCGCAGACTACAACAGACCCCATCTTGCAGGGAGCTCCTAAAGAAACTGGGCCGCGCCGATCAAGTTCAAGAAATACAGAGGACAGAAACAATTCCGGACGAATATCGCAACACACTAAAAGTAACGCCAATACCCCGGAACATGGATCCCAACCTACACAAAGCACGCAGAGAGGCAAGGGCTGAATACCTAAAAAAGACATTAGCACCCCAAGAAACGACGGTATACGTGGACGCAGCCACATACACCAGAACAGCGGGGCAGCACAACAGCAATGCGGTAACAACGGTGATTGACTCAACCCTACGCGAGGTCACCAGCGCATCACTACAAGACTGTACGATAGTTGAGGCTGAGGAAGCGGCCGTCGCTCTAGCGGCAGCGGAGGGCTATCGGTCTAAACGGTCTCTAAAAATCCTTACAGACTCACAAACCGCATGCCGCAACTACCTACGCGGCAGAATAGGGCACAGAGCGCTCCGCATACTCCGCTCTGGGGGCCACATAACAACGACAAACAAACGAAGAACCAATCAGGCATACGATAGTATGGACGCCGGGACATACGGGAGTAACAGGGAACCAAGAGGCGGACAGGATAGCTCGAGGGTACACTTATTACCGAGCATCCAACGTAGGCGACCTCGAGGGGAACGAACCTGTACCCCAAGATTATTCGGCGATTCTAAATTATTACAAGGGCTGCAGAAAGCGGTATCCACCACCGGACAACTCCCTTAGCAGAGAGGACTCTGTCGCGTGGAGACAGCTACAGACGGGCTCCTACCCGAACCTACACGTACTCAACAAAATATATCCAACACAATACAATGACAAATGCCCTTGGTGCCAAGAACCCCCCACGCTGTACCACATAACGTGGGCATGCCAGAGGGTAAGCGTGGTACCAGTGATAACAAACCCGAGTGCGGAGCAATGGGAGGGAGTGCTCTCCAGCGATCGTCGGGTCGACCAAGAAGGTCTGATTCGGCGAGCAAAACTGGCAGCAGCATCCAGCGGAGCCCTGGACTAAGGGCAACCGACCTTTGAGCAAGATGGACGAAGCCATCTCAAAACCGCCGAACACAATCCGAATCTAGAGCTAATAAAGTTTTCACTCACTCACTCACAGCTCAGTAATTGGAAGTATACTATACTTTAAGAAACGTTTGCAAGGGTAGATGTGCAGGCTAGTTGGTGATCCATAATTATTTAAAAAAGCGCAAAAGACAGGGACACAGTCTTTTCTATCCCTGTCCCTGTCTTTTGCGCTGTTTTAACGAATTTAAGAAAAGTGGTTTGGTTTGGTTTGGTTTATGGGGTTTAACGTCCCAAAGCGACTAAGGCTATGAGAGACGCCGTAGTGGAGGGCTCCGGAAATTTCGACCACCTGGGGTTCTTTAACGTGCACTGACATCGCACAGTACACGGGCCTCTAGAATTTCTCCTCCAAAGAAATTCCAGCCGCCGCGGCCGGGATCGAACCCGCGTCCTTTGGGTCAGCAGCCGAGCACCATAGCCACTGAGCCACCGCGGCGGCAATTTAAGAAAAGTGTTGTGTGGTAGGTTTGCGGAACATTTTCAAGGATTCTCAAAGATTTTTCTGTAACAAATGTAGTTTCTGATTTCCTGCTGTCGTTGCACCGCAAGTAGATTGGCAATAGCTGAGACGACATTGGAACAATGAATGGCAAAGCATTACCAATACATTTCATTGTAGTACCTGATGGGTTCTCTAAAAGAGACCGATAATATGTGACCATATATTTACTACCAAGCTATCGTGCTCGTCCCACGACGTTAAATATTACGCCTGATGTTGAAAATGAAGGTACGATTTCCAAGGGCACAGTCTGAAGGAATATATCATTGGCGAGATAAACTCGCTTGTTTTTTCCCTCTGAAAACGACTTCAGTCTTTGCTGTGTTAATTCGTAACGCATTTTATTTTTCCAGGGTGGAAATTTGGGCAAGTCGGTATTGATCCATAACATAAGAGTAGCGCAAAACCAGAACGACGGACACAAGGGGAGAGAACTCAAGAACACAATCTCAAGAAAATAGGGAAAAAGGGAAACGTTCGCGTGGTGTTTTCAGCTCCAGAAAAGATCAGGGTGTTATGCAAAAGGTCCGCGCCCTCCGCACGTAGCTACCAAAAGCAGCAGTGTACCATCCGCCAAAGGAAAATATTTGTTAAATGTACTGAGGGCATTGTGTACAGCATTCCGCTCTCCTGTGGCAAGCAGTATATTGGGCAATCCGGTAGGTGCCTGAACGATACGCTCCGAGAGCACAATAATAATATGAAGACTTATACCGGCAGCACTCTAGCTTTGCACTGCAAAGATTGCAAGTGCGTGCCTTTTTTGGACAAATGCTCAGTCGTTGCTAAGAGTAGAGATAAGCTAACTCGCGAAATTGTGGAAGCTGCACAGATTGCTGCCTTACAAGATAACTGCGTTAGTACTCCGTCCATTTCCTTGTCTAAACGAGAGCTGGCCTTCTTGGGTTCAAAACATCCGTGATCTCAAACTTTTTTTATCGCATTTTATCGCACCTTTTTTTTCTTTTTTTTCTTTGAATTTTTCTTTCTTTTGATTTTTTCTCTTAGGTCAGCGCATGCGCTACTTTTGCTCAGGTTCCGTTCACTTGGTTGGGTTTGGTTTTCTTCGTCAGTCGGAAGTTAGCGCCTGTGTTGTTGGTGTGTGTTCTCTCCCCTTGTGTCAGTCCTCCTGGTTTTGCGCTACTCTTATGTTATGCTTTTTGTTTACTCTAGTTTTCTATTTGCTTCGTCGCATTATTTGCGGTACCTATCAGCTCACCTATATTATCCCCATCTTTCCATTTATAAAACCACAAAGACAAGATTTCTTTCGAGGGGGGCTTCGAACTGGTCTTTCGTGTCCTTAAACGCAGTGCTAATCTACTAAATCACATAACCGAGGGAATGTTGCACTATATTCGTGTTCCTTACTGTAGCTGCGCATTTCACGTGACTGCAGCGAGCTAATAAAACAACACTGCCGGCAATCTGTTTTTCGGGCTATTCTGCCCCCTGCCGGCAATATAGCCACTGCTGGAGAGAAATGTGTCATTCGATGCAGTCAAACAAGGAGTGCCGACTCACCAACAGGGTTCAGACCGGTGCTTGACGACTCCAGTGCGTCTGGTGGTCTGGATTGGTATGTGCTATTTTCCCTTCCGTTGGTTCCCCGGGTTTCGTCCTTTGCAAAGCCGCACCCCTCCTCCTCTTCTTCCTCTACTCTATTGTATCTCCGCCACTGTCTTTTTGCGGCTTCACTGCGGCGGCAAAGTTGACACCGACTGCAGCGGAAGGATGGTGCGCGGAGCGCTCCCTTCTCCTGCTCTCGCCACAAGAGGAATATTCTCGGACAATGACAACAGAATTCAATCCCAAAGTGCTCTTCCTACAAACGGGGCAGCATTTATGCATTTTAAATCAAAATAGCATCATTTGTTTCCAATGCAGAAATAGATGTCCACTGGCAGCAGAGCAGTGCTGTATGAACAGCTGGCACAAAAGAAAATGGTTGGTTTGGTTGGTTTATTGGGGTTTAGCGTCCCAAAGCAACTCTGGCTATGAGGGACGCCGTAGTGATGGGCTACGGAAATTTCGACCACCTGGGGTTCTTTAACGTGCACTGACATCGCACAGTACACGGGCCTCTAGAACTTCGCCTCCATTGAAATTCAGCCGCCGCGGCCGGGATCGAACCCGCGTCTTTCAGGCCAGCAGCCGAGCGCCGTAACCACGGAGCCACCACGGCTGGGCGGCCTAACAGAAAATGTGTACGTCCGTTAATGCGGTTGGTGCCGTATTGCTGCGGGATGTTCACGTGTGCTGAGTACTGCATCGGGGCAAGCCACTGTGCTGCATCGACGCTCTCCACCCCAAGCACTGTCGTCAGTGGATCTGACTATAAAAGGGAGCGTCCACAAGGGAGCGTCCACCCGCCGCGGTGGCTCAGTGGTTATGGCGCTCGGCTGACCGGAAAGACGCGGGTTCGATCCCGGGACAGGAAAAGGTGACTGCCGATTTCCCCAGGTCGGGTCAGGCCGGAGGTGCCGTCTACGGGAAGTTGGGGCCAAAGTGGTGTGTTGCCTTCGGTGAGGGCCCTTAAAGGTCCAAACGCTCGGCACAGGCGGAACCCTCGGACGCGTCGCTGCCACGCACGGCTAAACGTGGGTGCCCGGGTCCGTGGTGACGCACTGTTCCAAATCATCGCCTTGCGGGGATGTCCCTGCGGGTGCTCAGGAACCGATGGTGTCTGAACACAACAAAATCTGCACGATGCAGACGCGCTTGCGGGGATTTTGAATGAAGTGATGCTCGATGCAGTGCCCCCCTCAGGTAGCTAAACAAACCACCATGGTTCAAACGGTCCCCTTGACTTCGCAACGCTTCTTGATGCGCTTGATCAAGCGAGGAAAGGCTTGCGGCGGTCACAAACATGGCGATCTTGGTGTTGGTGGGGCACCGTTGGCAAACGTACCACTGAACTATCGGTGGCATTAGGTGCGACCTGTATAGAATCATGATGTGGCGCCAACTGCAAGCAGTACCAGGATCGCGTGGATATTTGAAGGAAATGATGCTTGATGATTTAGCCTTCTGCGGTACCCAAGCAAACCGCGAGGATACGAATGGTCCCCTTTTTTTCTGCTTATGCTCGTTGATGCGCTTGAGCAAGCGAAGAAAGGCTTGCGGCGATCATAACAGGACGACTTGCTTTTGTGGGGGACCACAATAAAATGTAGCATTGAAGTGGTGGTGGCATTAAATGCGATCGGTACAGGGCCATGATGGGCAGCCAACTACGAAATGGGTCCCATGGGCTTCTTGACTGGCTTTAGTAAGCGAGGAAAGGTGTGCGACGATACAATCAGCGCGACCAAGGAGTTGATGGGGCACCAACGAAGCACTGCCAGGATCGCGTGGTCTGTTGAACAAATCGATGTTCAGTGAAGCGGCACTCTCAGGTAGCCACGCAAACCAAGACGATACAAACGGTTCCCTTCATTCTGCTGATGACCTTGGTGTTAATGGGACATTCTCCGCAAACGTGGCACAGAATCTCTGTGCAGGGCTATGATCTGCCGCTAACCTCAGCCGCTGCCAGGATCATTTGGGATTTTGAAATAAGTGATGCTCCATGAAGTGGCCCCCTTAGGTAGCCAACCAAATCACCATGATACATGGCGCAAACGTACAGAGGGCAAAACACATGCCTAGAACAACCAAACTGTGTGTTCCGGAGCTCCGAAAGCCACTGCGACCAACAAGGCAAAAAATGACGATGAAATTCTATAAGTTTAACTGCACATGTTTACATCGAAACCATTTTTAACCAAGTCTTATCGCTAGTTATCGCGTGTTACGCCCTAAACACGCTCAGAGCTTGTTCTAGACATGCGTTTTGCCCTCTGTACAGCGCAAATACAGACGGGAACACAAGGAAGGCGCGTACAACACACGAGCGTTGACTTGCAACCGTTTATTTTGAACCTCGGACCAATATATATACCTGAAAAAAGTGGGCAAACATAACACATGCGCAGTAGGTGAGACATTCATATGTTAACGCAAGAGTCATCATCATCATCATCATCAGCCTGACTACACCCACTGCAGGGCAAAGGCCTCTCCCATGTCTTTCCAATTAACCCTGTCCTTTGCTAGTTGCCGCCACTGTATCCCCGCAAACTTCTTAATCTCATCCGCCCACCTAACTTTCTGCCGTCCCCTGCTACGTTTGCTTTCTCTTGGAATCCACTCCGTTACCCTTAAGGACCAGCGGTTATCTTGCCTTCGCAGTACGTGCCCTGCCCAAGCCCACTTCTTCCTCTTGATTTCAACTAGGATGTCATTAACCCGCGTTTGTTCCCTCACCCACTCCGCCCTCTTCCGATCTCTTAACGTTACACCTATCATTTTCCTTTCCATAGCTCGCTGCGTTGTTCTTAACTTAAGCTGAACCCTTTTTGTTAGCCTCCACGTTTCTGCCCCATAGGTGAGTACCGGTAGGATACAGCTGTTATATACTTTTCTCTTCATGGATATTGTACCATTCATGACCTGAGAGAACCTGCCATACGCGCTCCACCCCATTCTTATTCTTCTAGTGATTTCCCTTTCATGATCCGGATCTGCGGTCACTACCTGCCCTAGGTAGACATATTCTCTTACTACTTCTAGCACCTCGCTACCAATTGCGAACTGCTGTTCCCTTGCAAGGCTATTGAACATTACTTTGATTTTCTGCATGGTAATTCTTAGCCCCACCGTTCTACTCTGCCTGTGTAGCTGATTGATCATGCTTTGCAGTTCTTGTCCTGAGTGGCTTAGCAAGGCAATGTCATCAGCGAATCGCAAATTACTCAGGTATTCTCCATTTACTCTTATCCCCAACTCTTCCCATTCCAGTCCCCGGAATACCTCCTGTAAGCAGGCAGTGAAGAGAATTGGCGAGATCGTGTCTCCCTGCCTGACACCTTTCCGTATTGGAATTTTATTGCTGACTTTATGGAGAACTATAGTAGCTGTGCAATCATTATAAATATCTTCCAATATTTTCACATAGCACTCTTCCACACCCTGATTCCGCAATGCCTGCATGACAGCTGAGGTTTCCACTGAGTCGAATGCTTTCTCGTAATCAATGAAGGCTATATATAGGGGTTGGTTATATTCTGCGCATTTTTCTATCACCTGATTGATAGTGTGAATGTGGTCTATTGTCGAGTATCCTTTACGAAAGCCTGCCTGATCATTTGGTTGACTAAAGTCCAAGGTTGTCCTGATTCTATTAGCGATTACGTTAGTAAATACCTTGTAGGCAACGGACAATAAGCTGATCGGTCTGTAATTCTTCAAGTCCTTGACGTCTCCTTTCTTATGAATTAAGATAATGTTAGCGTTCTTCCAAGCTTCTGGTACTCTCGAGGTCACAAGGCATTGCGTATACAGGGTGGCTAGTTTTTGTAGCACAATCTCTCCTCCGTCCTTCAGCAAATCTGCTGTTACCTGATCCCCACCAGCTGCTTTCCCTTTTTGCATTGCTCCTAAGGCTTTCTTTACTTCCTCCTTCGATACTGGCTGGATGTCCCATTGCTGTGCTCGATTGCCTCCCTCAGTAACTTGATGATTACATTCGCTACTGTATAGATTTGTGTAGAACTCTTCGGCTAATTCAACTATCTTATCCATATTGCTGATGACATTGCCCTGTTTGTCTTTTAGCGCATTTTTTGCGTTTTTTGTGGGTTTTTTTTATGCGCTAAAAAACGCAAGAGTAACAGCTCCTTACCAGTAAGATAAATAGATAGCTCGGCACCCGACCCGACCAGTCTGTCATTTCAGCCTCTACGACTTCTCGAACTAAAGTGGCTGTTTGGGCTTGTTGGTCAGTGATCATGGTTGAAAAAATGCAGCGCGAAAAGACAAGGACAAACGAAGGAGTGGACAGGACTGGCGCTGACTACCAACACGTTTATTCAAAGAAACGAGCAGCTTTTATAATGCCATCCAAGACCCACGTGACCAGATAAAGCAGCAGGCGCGGGAAATCTATCTAACACTGACACATCCTTGCACACAACATGGAAGAAACAGCACATCAAGGCTATACGCAACGTCACCCCGGTGCCTAAATAATGCATGGCTAAAAGACCGGGATGACCAAAAAAAGAGTAACAAAAGAATGAATTACCGTCTACTGCTGTCCACTCATCGTGATGCAATTGGCATTTAAAGAAACGAGCAGCCTTTATAATGCCATCCAAGACCCACGTGACCAGATAAAGCAGCAGGCGCGGGAAATCTATCTAACACTTCTATCTAATCTATCTATCTAAATCTATCTAAATCTATCTAACCAATTGCATCACGATGAGTGGAAAGCAGTAGACGGTAATTCATTCTTTTGTTACTCTTTTTTTTTTTGGTCATCCTGGTCTTTTAGCCATGCAGTTTTTAGGCACCGGGGTGACGTTGCGTCGCCTCGATGTGCTGCCACTTCCATGTTGTGTGCAAGGATGTGTCAGTGTTAGATATATTTCCCGCGCCTGCTGCTTTATCTGGTCACGTGGGTCTTGGATGGCATTATAAAAGCTGCTCGTTTCTTTGAATAAATGTGTTGGTAGTCAGCGCCAGTCCTGTCCACTCCTTCGTTTGTCCTTGTCTTTTCGCGCTGCATTTTTTTAACCATGACTTCTCGAGTGAGTTGGCTAAGGGTTTTGGCGACAACAGAGCAATCTTGGAAATCAGGCTGGCACAGGTTCACTTCATCTGAATCGCTGTCGTTTTCACCTCCACCCATTTTCTTGCATTTCTTACAGTGTGCGTCCACAAACCCTCCCCGCTGTTCAGACACACTATTGCAATGTTCTCGGAGGCGGTCGTTCAATCACCTGCCGGTTTTTCCTACATAGCTCTTCCCACATTTCAAAGGGATGCTGTAGACAATAGGATGAGTACATTCTGCGAACTTTGTTCGGTGCTTTATTTAATTAATTTTTTTTATTTTTTACTGTACCTAAAGCGCCCAACGGGCATTATTGTAGGGGGGAGTACAGAATAAAAGCGGACAAGATTAATTCGTACATACATACGTTCATTCATACACCGTGGTTACCGACAGGTCAACAACACTTCCTTTAAAACATCTAAGAAGAAAAAAGTAAGACTCCGTTGCATACATTTAATACGCAGGCTTTGCACGACATAACAGTATACATCATAACTAAAGCGAAAGAAAACGCCAGACTGCACCAAACGCTCTGGTGACAAAAACAAAAAACATTTAAAAAACATTTAAAAATCATCAGAAGTTATACATGGACCACAGCAGTTTAGTTGAGAAAGACGAAGGAGGAGCAGTAACAATACGTAGAGGTAAATTATTCCAGCCATGGATTCTTTTCGGAAAGAAAGTGTATTTGTAAATATTGACCCTGTACCTGTGCTCCCGGATTTTCATCGAGTGATCAATTCGATGAGATACGTACGTTGGTGGTTTCATGTGTATGTCCCTGTCAATGACTGTTCTGCCCTGGAATATGTTATAGAAGAGACACAATCTGAGATATTTCCTCCTGGTTTCAAGCAGTGGCCAACGCAAATCATTTCTAATTGTTGTGCTACTTTTTCTGTAGTCGTAATGGCCCGAAATGAAGCGGGCTGCACGTTTCTGCGCACGCTCAAGCTCGTTAATGTTTTGCTTCATGTAAGGATAGAACAGCCATATTCTAATACTGGACGCACATTGGTCAAGTATAAATTTTTTTTAAGTTCAAGCGGGGCTTGACAGAAATTTCTTCGAATAAAGTTAAGTGCGCGGCTGGCTTTAGATGATAAATATCGGACGTGGGTATTTAATTACAGGTCTCTTGCACACGTAACTCCCAAATATTTGTATTCTGTAACTGCAGTCACGCCAACACCACCCAAGAAATAGCTCTTGATTTACGAATTCCTTTTCTTTCTGAATCAGATTGTGTTGCATTTCGACAAATTCCGGACCATAGTCTAATCCAGACACCAGAAAATAATGTAATAAAGTTCATTTTGCACCAGTTCCGGATCTTTTTCACAGAGGATACGGCAGTGGACACAACAGTCATCTGCATACAATCTTATTGAACTGGTCACATGTGATGGCAGACCATTGATATAGATCAAAAACTGAAGCGGCCCTAAAGCCGAGCCTTGCGCGACACCTGATAACATAGTCAAGGGTCCGACAGAATCCTGTCTGGCGAGGGAGAAGCATAGTGGTAAAATAAAATATACACTCGCCAACGATTATGGTTTTTTTTAAAATGGAATTTCGGGACCACTACGGGTCCCTTGTTCACAATGAAATATGGACGGAATGGGCCGCTTCTTATATGCGCACTTGACAGCGCAGTGAGTGGGCGCAGTTATCCGGGAAATTTCCCTTCCTCCTGTTATTGACATGATCCGTGGTCTGTATATAAAAAGGTTCTAAAAGCAGTCGTGACGATAATGGGTTCATGGTATCAAAGATTGTGGCGTTCTCCCTGTCAATGGTGGGGTTCATTTCTTGAGCATGCTCTGCCAGGGGGTTGGATGAGGTGCGACATTTTTTGACGTCGTTCTTTTGTTCTCTTAATATTCTTTTGAAATCGCCTAATTCGCCAATGTATGAAGCATCGCAGTTTTTGCAGGGGATTTTGTGAACCACTCCGGTGTAACGTGGGCACTTCAGACGGTCTTTTACGTGACAGAGATGTTGCTTCAGCTTGCAGGACGGCACGTGCGCAATGCGCACGTCGTATTGTGCAAATATTCATGCCAGAGCCTCACTTGTTCCCCGTGCGTAAGGGACGCTCGCGCGCTTCTTTTGTCCGATGAGTCGGGTTTCGGCAGGTTGCAGAGAGCGACGTTGTTCATTTTGCAGCAGTTGTCGAGGATAACCATTCTTCTCGAGGTCGACGCGGACTTTTTTCTGCTCAGAAGAGCGCAGACCGGGACTGGAGCCAAAGCGAGCTACACGGTTATATAGAGCGGACACGACGGAACGTTTGTGGCCAATGGGATGGGTGGATTGAAAATCCAAGTACTTCCCAGTGTGTGTGGGTTTTCGGAAAACGGTACTGGTAAGACCATCGGGAGCGCGGAGAACAAAGACGTCAAGAAAAGCAATCCTTTCGGAGACTTCTTCCAGTGTGAATTCATCTTTCGGTTGAAAAGAATTTAGATGGTCCAGAAACGGTTTGGCGTGCTTGCGGCGAATTACACCGAAACAATCGTCCACATATCGCAAGAAGAGCTTCGGACGAGTATGAAACATTGCAGGGCCGAATTTTCGATAGATTCCAGAGCGAGGTTGGTTGGCACAGGTTACGGATACCGACGCACCCATAGCCGTGCCAAAGATTGGATTTTAAGGCGAAAGCCTTTAATGTCTCATCGTTGTAAGCAGCAGTTGTCGACAGAAATGTCACGCTTTACAATTGGTCAAAACGGCCGTGACGTCACAGTGCGCGAATTTCAAACGGGGCCAATTGTACTTTCGCTAGTCACCATGAAACCAATTGAAGGGATCGTATAGTGATGCTCCAAGTAAGTGGGACTGAGCTTAGTTAATTGCTTAATTGCCCAATTATCCTAATTAACTTTTCTAGTCAGGCCATATAAATAAATAAAACCGAGTAGGAAATTGGTCGAGCTCGGGAATCGAACCCCGGTCTTCGGCGTGCGAGACGAGCATGCTATCCACTCCGCCATGCCAGATTTTTTTTTGCCTTTATTGCCTGTTTGGCAGATTACAACAGAGCATAAACAGATGTTCTGCGCTGCACTCTCAAACATCAAGAGGGGACATGTGTTTCACTCGCGTGAGAAAATCAGAACTGTTTCAGGGAACACAACTCTCCCATCAACTCGATAACTTCATCTCCAAAACATAGCTCCTTGTACACTTCACGTAGCTTAAATATGTTTTCTTTGGCCGCCGCGGTGGCTCAGCGGTTATGGTGCTTGGCTGCTGACCCAAAAGACGCGGGTTCGATCCCGGCCGCGGCGGCTAGAATTTCTTTGGAGGAGAAATTCTAGAGGCCCGTGTACTGTGCGATGTCAGTGCACGTTCAAGAACCCCAGGTGGTCGAAATTTCCGGAGCCCTTCACTACGGCGTCTCTCATAGCCTCAGTAGCTAGGGACGTTAAACCCCATAAACCAAACCAAGCCAAACTATGTTTTCTTTGAAGTAATCGCGGACAGAACGCGCATCTTCATCACAGTGTCGTGCAGCCCTATCCTGCTTCGCCAAATACTGTGCAGGCCAAGCAGGAAAATTACATAATATTTATAAAGATCCGGCTCAACGTCCAGGAATCGTATCCCATACGGCGTCAAGGGTAAATCTTTCTTTATTGTACGCTGGAGCACGTCCCAAAAGAGCAGCGCATCCCAGCAATCAATAAAGACGTGTTCTATTGACTCAGGTTTGCGACACAACAAGCAGTCAGCACCCCATGGTAGAAACAATCCCTTCTCCTCCATCCATGTTTTAACCGGCAACGTCCCAGTGTGTAACTTGAAGAAAAACGTCTTCACACCCGCTAGCACCACCATTTTTCGTCACCATCATCATCATCATCATCATCAGCCTGACTACACCCACTGCAGGGCAAAGGCCTCTCCCATGTCTCTCCAATTAACCCTGTCCTTCGGCAGTTGCGGCCACTGTATCCCCGCAAACTTCTTAATCTCATCCGCCCACCTAACTCTCTGCCGTCCCCTGCTACGTTTGCTTTCTCTTGGAATCCACTCCGTTACCCTTAAGGACCAGCGGTTATCTTGCCTTCGCATTACATGCCCTGCCCAAGCCCATTTCTTCCTCTTGATTTCAACTAAGATGTCATTAACCCGCGTTTGTTGCCTCACCCACTCCGCCCGCTTTCGATCTCTGAACGTTACACCTATCATTTTCCTTTCCATAGCTCGCTGCGTTGTTCTTAACTTAAGCTGAACCCTCTTTGTTAACCTCCACGTTTCTGCCCCATAGGTGAGTACCGGTAGGACACAGCTGTTGTATACTTTTCTCTTCAGGGATATTGGTAAGCTACCATTCATGATCTGAGAGAACCTGCCATATGCGCACCACCCCATTCTTATTCTTCTAGTTATTTCCCTCTCATGATCCGGATCTGCGGTCACTACCTGCCCTAAGTAGACATATTCTATTACTACTTCCAGCACCTCGCTACCAATGGCGAACTGCTGTTCCCTTGCTAGGCTGTTGAACATTACTTTGGTTTTCTGCATGTTAATTCTTAGCCCCACCGTTCTGCTCTGCCTGTCTAGCTGATTGATCATGCTTTGCAGTTCTTGTCCTGAGTGGCTTAGCAAGGCAATGTCATCAGCGAATCGCAAATTACTCAGGTATTCTCCATTAACTCTTATCCCCAACTGTTCCCATTCCAGTCCCCGGAATACCTCCTGTAAGCAGGCAGTGAAGAGCATTGGCGAGATCGTGTCTCCCTGCCTGACACCTTTCCGTATTGGAATTTTATTGCTGACTTTATGGAGAACTATAGTATCTGTGGAGGGTAGATGTGTAGGCCAGTTGGTGAGACATGAAGGAGCTAGACACCGCAGCGGACACGGGACAGAGAAAGAAGACGACACAGGGCGGTACTCGCAACTAAAATTTTATTTGAAACTTCATGGCTTTATAAAGACAGAGGCACGTGTGATCTTGCAATCGGGTAAAAAAGGATGAATGAAAAGCAACAGATAACAACACCTAACTGACAACAATGCACAGGAAAGATATGCGAGTCACAATGTACAGAAATCAGACTTTAAAACGTTATGCAATGCTCATCATGCGAGTCACAATCTACATATACCAGAAGTGTTAAAAACCTTCGAGCGCATGTGGAAGCATGAAAACCACAAGACAAAGGAAGAAAAAGAACGTCAAAAGGAAGCCACCCAACCTGTTACCTGTCAAGGAAACCCAGTTCTTTTTGGAGGATGGAAACCGAAGGCGAACTAACGCATTCATCCGGTTGCGAGCGCAAGATGGCAATGGCCTCTACAATCTCTCTCTCAAGCTGCCCCTTCCTTCTTCCAACAATCTGGGTCTGGCTGAACTGAGGGCAACAACCCCGACACTTGCGGCAATGAACAGGCAGATTCGAACCCCCTGCCTCCCCCAAGGAACGCGCGTGTTCTCTCAAGCGATCATTTAAGCACCTACCGGTTTGTCCAATATAAAAACGCCCACAACGTTCTGAGCATCTTCTTTACGGCAAAGACGCATAAAGATCTGTGCCCATTCAGGGCTATAGTTACAGAAAGAGGAAGCTGGCAGGCCCAAGTCAGCAAGTTCCTTAAAACACATTTGGGACAACTAAAGCCTGAGGATCCTTTCAAGATAGCTGGATCTGACACCTTGGTTGCAGCATTGAATTCTGGTGTTCCAAGTGCCAACTGTGCGTTGTCCGTCGATGTGGAAGAATTGTTTTACTCGATTCCGCACGATGAACTTTTCAGTGCAGTAAGAGAACTGATTGACGTTACCGGCGTGGTTGGATTCCAGAATACCTGTGGTGTGTCTCCTGATTGTTTTATGGAGCTGCTCGCTTTTTATCTTGATTCTACTTTTGTTTCCTTTGGCGAGAAATTGTATGTGCAGAAAAAAGGAATTTGTATAGGTTCCAGTGTCGCACCAGTGCTGTGTGAAATATTTCTTGCGCGTCTAGGTCGAGTGCTCGAGCTCAAGCTAACCCAACCTTTCATAGCAAAGATCATCAGATATGTAGACGACTTTTTAATTATTTTGAAACTTTCTTCTCATGACTCTTTGACAGAAGTAGCTGGCAAGATCTTAAGTGTATTCTCAAACTGTTCACAATTTCTTAAATTCACTCTAGAACTTCCACAAAACGGATCTATTCAGTTCCTGGATTTAAAGTTATCTTTTAACAGAAGTGATCATGTGAGCTGGGCCTTCCAACCTAGGTCAAAGAAAGCATTGCTGCCTTTTGATTCCTCCCACTCCAAGGTGGTAAAGCGGGGTATTGCCTCCTCCTGTTTTAGATCCGCAGTTTTAAAATCATGCACTCATATGTTGAAGTCCAGTTTTTCCCTTCAAGTAGAGCGGCTGGAAAAGGCAGGGTACCCGAGGTTTCTGTTAACTGTGGTTGCTGAAACAGTGGCCAATAAGCTCAGTAAAAAGAAAAAAGTTGCTTCCCAAGAACCAGCCGGCCAGAAAAAAGTGGAAGTCATTCCCTATCTGCACAGGGTTTCACATAATCTCAAAAAGATTTCAGGCAAATATGGCATCGACATTTTATTTTCGGCACCCTGTAAGCTCTCTAGATTATGCAATCTAGTGGGAAAAGGGGACTCGATTCGAGGAACTTGCGGCAAGAAACATTTGGAAGAAAATAAGCGTGTCGCATGTGCAACAGGGGTAATCTACAAGATCCCCCTCAGTTGTGGGCGTTTTTATATTGGACAAACCGGTAGGTGCTTAAATGATCGCTTGAGAGAACATGCGCGTTCCTTGGGGGAGGCGGGGGGTTCGAATCTTCCTGTTCATTGCCGCAAGTGTCGGGTTGTTGCCCTCAGTTCAGCCAGACCCAGATTGTTGGAAGAAGGAAGGGGCAGCTTGAGAGAGAGATTGTAAAGGCCATTGCCATCTTGCGCTCGCAACCGGATGAATGCGTTAGTTCGCCTTCGGTTTCCATCCTCCAAAAAGAACTGGGTTTCCTTGACAGGTAACAGGTTGGGTGGCTTCCTTTTGACGTTCTTTTTCTTCCTTTGTCTTGTGGTTTTCATGCTTCCACATGCGGTCGACGGTTTTTAGCACTTCTGGTATATGTAGATTGTGACTCGCATGATGAGCATTGCATAACGTTTTAAAGTCTGATTTCTGTACATTGTGACTCGCATATCTTTCCTGTGCATTGTTGTCAGTTAGGTGTTGTTATCTGTTGCTTTTCATTCATCCTTTTTTACCCGATTGCAAGATCGCACGTGCCTCTGTCTTTATAAAGCCATGAAGTTTCAAATAAAATTTTAGTTGCAAGTACCGCCCTGTGTCGTCTTCTTTCTCTGTCCCGTGTCCGCTGCGGTGCCTAGCTCCTTTATAGTAGCTGTGCAACATTTCCTGCTTGGCCTCCACTATACAGAGATCGATAGATTGGCTCCGGGAAGACAGAGTCCAGCAAATCTTTTAACAATTTCTTACGCGTGACATTAGAAAGATATTCCAAACTGAAGCGCGCATTAAGAAACCGGAAAGCAAAGACCACTTCTTTCAAAAACCACCTTGCACTGTATCTCATCCCGTCCACACTGGAAATAACATAGTTCGGCAAAGCCGAAGAAAGCCTCACTTGAATAAACGTCCGCAGAAAAGGGTCGCGTTGATCTCGAAGAAAAAGAAATCTTGACACCACCTGCCTCAGGTACAATTGTGGCAAGGAAAGACCCCCTTTTCTCAAACGCAGAAATAAATTATCACGTTTAGTCCTCTCCCATGAGAACTGCCAAACAAAAACTGCGAAGAGACGATGAAACTTTTGAATGCTAAGTCTAGAGCATGAAAGGGCCTGCAACAAATAGCAGACTTTTGAAACCAGATATACATTGCATATGTTTGCGCGCGTCAATACAGACAGTTCCTTTCCCGACCATTTCTGTGCACGCGCGGAGAGTTCTTGAATTTTCTCCTTCCAAAAGTCATCGTTATCTCGATACTTGTCAAGAAGTACACCTAGGTATTTGGAAGGAACATGTGACCATTTTACACTTGCATGAAACAAAGGCGCTCATGCCCAATTCCCATGCCAAAGGCCCGCACACTTGTCCAGGGTAACAACGCTATTGGTTACATCACAAAACCTACGAAGAACCGACATCGCATGTTCTATGCTGCTGTGGTCACTACAGAAAACTGCCACATCATCGGCATAAGCCAATATTTTAGTTTCACATGCTTCCAGTTCGAAACCGCGAATACAGCTGTTATTTATTACATTTCGGCAAAGTGGCTCCAGGTACAGAGCGAAAAGTGGCGGTGACATTGGGCAGCCTTGCCGCACGGATGCTCTAACGGCAATTCTGTCGGTGAGCTCTCGGTTAACAACCAGATTTGTGGTACAGTTACTATAGGCCATTTTAACCCCTTTTAAAGTAAGTTCTCCAACACAGACATGTTCGAGGATTTTAAAAAGAATGTCGTGACACACACGGTCAAAGGCCTTCTCTAAATCAATTTGCAACATTGCGACTCGCCTAAAGTCAGCGTCACAGCATTCCAGTATACTCCGAGTGACATGAACATTCGTGAAGATGGTCCGCCCTTGAATTCCACTCGTCTGGTGGGGGCCAACCAAGATGTCCATAACTGATTGTAAACGTTTGGCTGATACTTTCATAAAAATTTTATAATCAACATTAGTAACCGTTATAGGCCGATAACCAGAAACTTGCTTAAGCTGAGCAGGTTTGTCAGTTTTCGGTATAAGTACTGTATGTGCACGGGAAAAAGACGGTGGTAAAATACCAATTCTAAATGACTCTTCATAAACGCGTTGTAAAATGAGGGCAGTTTCACGTTTGAACGCCTTATAAAATTCTGCTGTTATCCCGTCAGGACCTGGCGATTTCCCCAAGTGAAGCTCATCAATAGCGTATTCCATTTCCGCTGTTGATAAGTCGGCAGACAGGATGTCAGTGTCTTCACTGGTCAGTCGGGGTAATAGACTTAAAAATTCATCCTGAAAGGCCTGTACATCCGCCGATTTGGAAGCGAACAAATCACGGTAATGCTTACTGAAAGCCTCCCTTATCGCCTTGGGATTGTCTGTCAGAATGCCTTTGTTTTCAATTTCTACGATATCTTTTCTTCTAGCGTATCTTTTTTCTGAGGTCAAATTTCGCCTACTGGGCATATCATCTGCCAGCAAGCGATCTGTTCGTGCACGCATTGCAGCTCCCCGAAACAACGTCAGTTCGATAACCTCAAGCTTTGCTTTAACTTCGCTGATAAGGTCAGTGTATAGTCCCGGAGCTCTATTTTCCTCTATAATTAATTCTTTCAACATCTGTTTTAGGTTCTTCTGTTCCGCTTTTTCAGCGTGCTTGATTTCTACGGACCTTTCAATAGCCCTCATTTTGACATCAACTTTGAATTCCTCCCATTTTTCTGCCCAACTTTTTCCATCATTCAACCGAACTTCTTCTAACACGTTCTTTGTTTCTAAAAGAAACGTATCGTCATTTAGTAATTTTGCATTGAGCTTCCACAACAAGTCCCAGCTGAATTTCGCTTGAGGTGTCACGTTCCTTCCCATGGTGAATATGACACAACAGTGATCGTTAAACGTGACCGGTTCGACAATGTAGTTATCGCAAATTGCCGCCAGCTCAAGGGAAACGTAAGCTCTGTCTAGCCTAGCATGACTACGCCCTTGAAAATGTGTATAATGACACCTCATTCCGCCCTTTGCAAACTGGGCTACGTCTTGAAGTGAATACTTTTCAATGTTTTCTTTCAAGAAAACAGCACTTTCGCTTTCGGTGACTATTGAGTCTGATCGGTCATCTGCACTGAGAACACAATTGAAATCCCCTAAAAGAATGACAAGTCTATTGCATTCTAGGTACGCACATAGTTCCTGGAAAAACAAAAGACGTTCACGGGGTTTTGTAGGAGCATACACACAGATAACTCTCAAATATTCCTCCCCGTACAACAGATCACAGAGCACAAACCTTCCCCTCGTGCAACACACCACTGCTTGTTCCTCGATACCAAGACTGTTCTTAATTAACAGAACACAGCCCGCTGATGTACCCACTGCGTGACTAGCACGCACGTTATATCGCGGCTTGAACTGCGCAACCATAGCGTCTGTCGCGCTCACACTCTCTACCTTCGTTTCTTGTACTGCAAGAATGTCCAGGTCTTTCTCATAGAGCAAACGCTTTAGCTGACATTGCTTACGTCTAGCTGCTAGTCCACGCACGTTTAACGTGCCGCATTTTAAATTTGATGGAAGACAAGCCATGCTGAAAATTCTGAGCACAAAAAGGTACAGGTCCCTTACCAGGCGTACGCCTTACCCTCCGAGAAAGGGCGATTAATCAGCGCTCCTTGCGCTGCGCACGGGAGACGCGGACGAAGAACGACACTCAGGCACTTACTTCCCCTGGGTCCCGGTGGCTCTGAGCCACTGGCGCTCAAGGCGTTGCAACCTGACCTCGGTGGAAGGTTGTGAAGGGGATGGCAACACCGTCTTGGCACGCTTAGCCGGACCGAAGATGTCATTTTGTGATGCTCTTGCGTCCTGACTGGCTCCGCTTCGGCGTTCATGGCAGACGCCTGGTCACTCATCGGCGGCGTTCCAGTCGCGTTGCTCAAAGCTCGTTGCTCGTTCGGCGTCTTGCCTAAAGTTTCCATGTTTCCGTCGAAGACGCTTCCCTGTTCCCCAGACGCACTCTTCTTTCGACGGTCATCAGGGGCCGTCGTTTCAGCTTCCTCGATGTCCATGATATCCTCTTTATCGTCACAGTCCTCTGAGGCCGCCCCTATCACATTGGCGTACGTACGTATGCAGTCCTCACGGACATGACCAAAGGCTCGACACTTAGTGCAGCGAGGCGTCTGGCAGTCGCGGCGGATATGCCCGCGTCTGCGACACCGGAGACAAACAGGCGCCCTACCGGGCACAACCACAAGGACGGAGCCCCCGTAGAATTTGAAAAGATGCGGTAGCTCCTCCGCCGTGACTCCCTCTTTAAGCACCATTCGAGCGACACGTGTTGTCGAATCCGCCGATTCAAATCCTGGAACACTCCATTCCTCATGCCGAATTTCCATCACTTCCCCAAACTCGCTCAGAGCCTTCAGAAGGGTCTCACTGGGTATGTGAAATGGCACCCAGTGAATCTTCACCTTGATCTCCTTTCGACAGGGGTCAATAATGGCACAATAACCGCCTTTCATACTCAGGCCCCCGCCCGCAAGTACAGTGTCCTTCGCCTCCTGGGTGCGGAACCTCACTAGCCAGAGATGGCTCATCTGGTAAGCGCCAATGCCGCTCACATCCTTAAGGACGCCGGCAGCTTCTAATGGTTGACGAAAGTCCTCTATTCGATACGGACGCTTCGTTGTGTCACCGTGCAAGAAAACACACAAACGCATACCTTCGTCAGCCGGCAGTGACGGTAGCAGAAAGCGATAACCAGGAGGTGGTCCAGACACCGATTCATCCCGACCAACAAAGGCCGTTGCGACACCTCGCCCAGAGCGAGCCATTTCTGCGTCCGTCTAGCCAATCATCCAATCATCATCCATGCCAGCTCGATGGTTTGGAATGAACAAAGGCGCGTCTAGTGAACACGGTGTCTTCGCTCACTTCCATCCTCCTCCCTTCCCTTCCGGCGAGGTTTAGGTGTCCACCGAGATATGCGACACAGATACATTTCCTTTCCTCAAAAACCAATTTACTGCCTCCCTTCCTCTACGGTGCGGTTCAGGTGTCCACCGAGATGACAGAGAAGTACTGCGCCATTTCCTTTCCTCAAACAGCGTTGCGTTCCCTGGACTCCCTGGCAGCGCTACAACACGCTGTCGCGTTCCACTCCTAAAGGCGAAGCTTTAGCCTCATTAATTAGCAGTTAATTAGTATTTGGGCATTAATCAGTAATTAACAATTAATTAGTGATTTGTCATCGCTTAGTAATTAGTACTCAATTATATGTGAAGCCACCAGTGCCACAGAAGCAGCCAAAGTGGTGCGGAAAACGCTTTCGCCTCTACGCAATTTAGCAGTCAAAGTGCCCCCTGAATTTTAGAATTCGTTGTTGGAAGGGAAATATGGGTTCTGCAAACAGAATTTCAGGAGACGGCACAGATCAGCTGTTTCAAAAGGCGTTCGGGATGGCAGTGATGCGTCTTCTTCCAGTACCCTCTCGCAGCATACGACAGCGAACTGAACAGGAACGCATGTGAGCATGGATTTCACATCAAAAGAGACCATGATGTCATCGTCGTCAACCGCCACAACCTTTAGCTTAGTAACAAAATCAGCCGAATCTTTCACATTCTTCGGCGTTCGTCCAACTAGAGGCCTAAGGGCTTGATGCAGATACTTGGACAGGTTATGCGATGGCGAACGCGTAAAATCAACAATAGGCCCGAGAGGCACGTCCGGTTTATGAATCTTGGGTAAGCCGTGGATAGCTGGTGCTGAGCCGTTGTGGTATAACAATTTGTAGTAAATGTACTTCTTTGAAGGAGGGACAAACTTGAACACATCGGTTAGCATTTTTCGAAGCTCTGCTTCTACTTTTTTCGTGGGATCCCGGTTCAGCTTGGCGTATGTTAGAGCATCCTGCAGCAAGTCGGACATCTTTGCAATATACGGAGTAAGGTATAATATCACGGTTGGGTTTCCTTTGTCAGCCAAGAGGCTTGCTATCTTTTGATTGTTCTTCAGTCTCTTGAGAGCATGCTTCTCAGAAGTAGGTAAAGTGGTGGGCAAATCTGCCCAATTTCCAAGCGCCCCAACAGCACGCGAGCGTGCTTCTGCTTGAAACTTCGGATCTACTAGGCGAACTGCTTGCTCAACGGCACAAGTCAATTGACGTCCCTTGGTGCGCCGCCTGTGTTAAAACTGAGGCCACGGCTCAGGACGACATGTTCCGTGGGATCCAAGTTGAGCGACAAGTTGTAGATCCCCGGTACAGCATGGCTGCTTCCGGTGGTGCCGAGTAAGCGCTGGAACTTCGCTTCCTGGCTGGTGACCCTTTCATCTTCTGTTCGAGATGAGACGAAGTTGGCATGAAGCAACACGTCGACGAAATCAGGGCCCAGAAGATCCTGAAGTCTGCGTTGCGAGAAAAACGCTTAATTATGAAGGCGCTTGACAGTGGCTTTTGTTTCCATGATGCGGGCCTGAAGGAGACGCCGTTCTGCCTGAGCAGTCACAGTTCTTCCGAACGGTGTCTTTACGAGCAGGGGTAAACGGAGAGACTTTTGTATAAGCCGGTGTGCCTTGCAACGGGAGTTGAAGCGCACCTCATTTAAAACGCTGGCAGAGCATGCTCAAGAAATGAACCTCACCATTGACTGGGAGAACGCCACAATATTAGATACATGAAATCCACATCGTCACGACTGCTTTTAGAATCTTTTTATATACAGACCACGGATCATGTCAATAACAGGGCGAAGGGTAATCTCCCGGATAACTACGCCCACTGACTGCGCTGTCAAGTGCGCATATAAGAAGCGGCCCATTCCGTCCATATTTCATTGTGAACAAGGGACCCGTAAGGGTCCCAAAACATCATGTTTTAAAAAACCAGTATTTGGCGAGTGTATGTTTTATTTTACCACTACACCTGATAACACTGGTGCTTCTGATGAATTCACTCCATCCAGCACTACACACTGCTTTCGTTCGCACAGATACGGCGTAAGCCATGCCAGCAATGGATTTGGTAGTTTAATAGTTTAAGGACAGAAAGCTTCTGTATTAAGAGACTATGTGATACAGAATCGAAAGCTTTTTTATAGTCTAAAAATATGCAATCCACTTGATTACCACTGTTTAATGACTCAGCGCTATCGCGGGTAAATTCTATCGGTTGTGTGTCACATGAAAATCCAGACCGGAATCCATGTTGAGTTGTGCAAAATCAAATGAAATCAAATCAAATCAATTTATTCAAACATCCTGAGATGCTTAGGGGCACGGACAAAAAGCCAAAGGTGGCTTGACGAGGTCCGTGCCCGTTACAAGGCATACAGTGAAATACGCAGAATGTTTAAAATACAGGCAGTGAATTTGCAGAAAACGCAGAAAACGCAGCTGCCCACTAGGCAGAAACGAAAGGAAAACAAAACTTTAGGTATCCGGATCATGAAAAAAAAAATGTAGTGCACAAAGCTGGCTAAGTATAAAAAATGCATGGCACGAAAGTGAAGGGAAGAAAAAACGAGAGCAAAATAACGCACATCTCTGTAACCGTGCTTATTTCACAAACAAAAGATGTGACAAGAAAAAACGAGAACAAAATAACACACATCTCTGTAATAGTGCTTATTTCACAAACAAAAACAAAGAAGTTCACTTTATCGCCACGTACAATTCTTTTGATTACAGAAACATGCTGCGTAGATCCCTGAACGATTTGTTGAGGACGTCTCGGTTATCATCACCGGAAAGTTCGTTCAGGATAGCTGGCAGACGATATTTCAACATTTGTTTCCCATAATTTGTGCGGCATACATCAACTTTCCGTTTTTCCGGATTTCGTGTACAATACACAGGATAGTTCGCAGCAAGTGCGGCTAGCACTGCTAAAGAATTGTCGTGTTTAATTATTTCTGATTTGTAGTGACGGATTAGTCTATAGGAATATAAAGACTCTATACTGATTATGTTAAATTTCTTAAACAATTCGGCTGTGTGTGAATAACGAGGGACTTTTGCAATAATGCGGATAGCACGTTTTTGGAAACACAAAAGTTTATTAATATTGTCAAGCGTTGTGGTTCCCCAGACAAGCGCGCCATAATTCATAACCGAGGAAAAAAAGGGAATTGTATAACAATACCTTAACTGATGTAGGAAAAGATGAACAGTAGCGACGCAAGTAGCCAGTCGTACGCGAGGGCTTCCCGGAAAGGTAGGTAATGTGGTCGTCCCACGACATATTTTCTGAAAAAATGACCCCTAGTGTTTTAAAATGGGGAACCATTTCAAATGTAGTGTTGTTTATTGCAAGGGATGGAATAGAAATACCTTTTTGACGTGGATGAAAGATCACTGCTTTTGTCTTTGCAACGTTGATCTTTAAATCATTCTCCGTCGCCCAAGTATTTATATGTCCCAGTGTCCTGTTTGCACGATCGGCTAAACTGATGCTCGATTGTCCAGAAAAAAACACACTTGTGTCGTCGACGTATATAATATAGTTAGCAGATTTGTCAATTCTAGAAGTGTGTGATGAGAGGCTAGTTGGTAAGACATACTGAAGACACAAAACTACGCAGGAAACAGGACACAAAAAAGAAGCAGACAGGACGAGCGTAGCTCGTCCTGTCTGCTTCTTTCTGTGTCCTGTTTCCTGCGTAGTTTTGTGTCTTCAGTAGATTTGTCAATATTAACAATTTCATTGACAATTTCATTGCTTCCTGTCTACGCTCGTCCTGTCTGCTTCTTTTCTGTGTCCTGTTTCCTGCGTAGTTTTGTGTCTTCAGTAGATTTGTCAATATTAACAATTTCATTGACATAAATTAGAAACAGGAAGGGCTCTAAAATACTCCCCTGAGGGACAGCCGAAACTACTGGTTTAATAGCTGAGCGTTGTCTATGAATATCGACAAATTGTGTGCGATGCAGTAAGTAAGAAGATATTAAAGAAAAAACTTTGCCGCGAAAACCGTAGTAATCCATCTTTTTAAGCAGGATGCGGTGATTGATGAGATCAAAGGCTTTCGTGAAATCTAAAAAGAGGCCCAACACGATATTTTTATTTTCAAAATTCTGTAATATCAGCTCCTTTTGAGCAAGCAAAGCTAACTCGGTTGATTTATTTTTTTGGAAACCGTACTGAGCCGGAGTTAAAATGTTTAAAATATTGTTTAAAATGTTTAAAATATTAAAATGTTAAAATGTTTAAAATATTATTAAAATATTTGTCAGAAAAAGCCATCAAGCGTTGCAGAATTAATTTTTCGAATCCTTTGGAAATGACAGGAAGAATAGAAATAGGACGATAATTTGATAATTCATCTCGGTTTCCTTTTTTATAGATCACGGTAACCCTTGCGGTTTGCATGCTACGCGGGAACAGACCGAGCGACAGGCAGGCGTTAAAGATGTGCATCAAATAGGGTGCTATTACATCTATAATATATTTAGCTTGTGTGATTTGAAGACCAAGAGCATCTTCTGACTTACTATTTTTAAGCGATACAAACGCTGCAATAACTTCGTCAATAGTGACGGGCTTCAAAAACATACTGTGGCCGGTACTTTGCTCCATGTAACTGTAATTAGCAGTGGTGTTTCGTGCCTGTGCAACAGAAAGGAAGTAATCGTTAAAAGCATTGGCTAAGTCAACTCCGGTTAATTCTACATTATCTAACGTTACTTTCGAGACTGTTTCGGGTGGCTCTCTGGTCAAAAGACTCAATATCCTCCATATGTCCTCTGATCGGCCAGTCGAGGAGTTGAAAAGATTTTCATGATAACCCCTTTTAGCTGCACGTAGTTCTTTGTTGACAAAATTTCGGTACTCTTTATAAATTTTTAATGTGTCAAGGTTCCTGGATTGCAGAAACTTAGCATACAGTCGATCTCGTTTTCTAATAAGCTTTAGCATGTCGGTGGTAACCCATGGCTTGCGAGCCTTTTTAGGTCGTTTTAGTGTAACAAGTGGAAAGGAGTCGTAATAGGCATCAGTAATTTTTTCCATTATTTTATCCTAAGCTTCATCAGGGTTTCTCATCTCAAGTACATCGGCCCAGTTAAAGCCGGTTAAGCGGGTGCGAAAGGATGACAGCTTTTCTGGGTTGATTATACGGTACTGGAAAGGTTGTCTTGAGTGTCTGTTGGTGTTAACAATATGCTCAATAGACAAAGATTGGAAGATGATCGCTGAGCGTGTAATTTATGACTCCGCCTTTCACACGGGATATATCAATATTTGTAATGAAGAGATCTAACACAGACTGTGAGGTTACTGTTATTCTTGTGGGTGACATTATTACATTCTTGCATAGGTGAATGTTTAACCGGGTTTCGAAGTTTTGTTTTACGCTGTTTTCACCAAGCCAGTTTATGTTGAAGTCCCCACCTGGAATTACGTGGTATTTGTTCTCGTTTACGTACTCCAAGATAGAATCCAGAAATGAAAAAAACTGGCAGGTATCTCCAGATGGCGGACAATAGCAAACACAGAAAATGCTTGACCCTGACTTCAGCGTCAGTGTTTCGCAGTCTGGTGTGACAACACAGAATTCTGGTTGCAGTTCACAGTTCATATTGTTCGAGGTCAGGGCACAAACACCACCACCTAGTTGGTCAGTGCGATTAATAAAATATGATCGGTATCCAGGCATACGAAACACATCATTCTCAGTGTTGTCAAGTGTTATCAGTGTTATCAAAAGAGTTATTGCTTATTCTGCAAAGTTATTCTGCAAAAAAAGTTATTGCAGTTCGGATTCTTCGAATCACTAGGCCTGGACAGTCTGCGCAATTTTTGAAGCTTATCGGGGCCCAAAAGACAACTTTCACATTTCCCCGTTCGCCGCTGTTTTTTAGTCGACGAGACAGGCCATATATGTACGGGATCACAGCAATCCGTTTTGTTGAAGGCGGTATAGTGGCATGCTATTCTCTTTTGAGCACGGCGCTTAAGAAGTTGCCATACTGTTGCACTTCAAAGCGGAAGAGTATATTTCCAACACGTTCTTTACTACTGCATGTACTGACGCCAGCCAATCTTCGACATCACTGTCACCTGTGCCGTTGAAGACAGCTGGGTCTCGCGGCCGAGGCATTCCAGCGCAGATAACAGGTGCTGGCGGTACCGATGGCGGCGGCGGTGGCGGCGGGGCTGTCTCTCGGCATTTGGGTGGTAACGGTCCCGTTTCTCAGCTCAAGGACGGGATCAGAGTCCACCTCCACCACTTGTAATGGGTTTTTCGGGCACAAAGCACAGTACGGCACAAAGCACAAAGCACGGAACGGCGTTCACCGACAGTCAGCGGTTCCCAGAGCACCAACGGGAAGCGTGCGCTCGCCGAGAGCAGTCCTATTGCCGCGCGGGCACTTCTTCGTCGTCACATATCAAAGAAAAACAACAGAATAATATTTAAAGTAATGTAACAAACTGCATTTTGGTGAAAAAAAAAGAGCTCGAAGAATTTTAGAAGAGATAGCAAATAAACCTATCAGTCGCAATTATGTAATCACGGAGAAATCCAGAAACCGATCCCAATGCAAATCCTTTGGCGCTCACACCGATCGATGCTCTCTTCCTCTGGCTGTGAAAAAAGATAGATCGCCGATTTTAGCATTTGGAAAGGCAAATGAAGCAGCCATTATGACATATCTCGTCCATGAATACGCCAATTTTCTTGAACTGTGTATGGATTATTCGCCAACCATTGATCAGGTCTGGGCATGTTCTAAGGTTCACGTCTGGTAGTGCATTGAGCATTTCATTCCCACTGTAACTAAATGCACAAAGAAAAAGAATCCATGGATGACACGCGATGCTTTTCACCTCAAGCGTCAAATCAAACGACTGAGAAAATCAAACAAAATATTCCCGATTCCAAACTACCTTACTCGCCTTCACTCTCTAACTAACTTATTAAAAAGCTAAATAAAGTCTGCTAAGCTGACTTATTGTAATACCACACTTAATGAGTTCATTAAAACAGCACCCAGCAAATTCTGGAGATATCTAAGTGCCCAACGCACAAGCAGCAAGGCAAAATCCACCGAAGGAATTGACGCTGACACCTTTAACACTCACTTTCAGTCAGTGTTCACACATGACAACGACTGCTCTAACCTTACCCCCGCATTCGAATGTAAGACCGCGCTTTCAGGCACTCCTTCCATATCCGAGGCGGGAGTGCTTATGATGTTGTTAAACATCGACGATAAGAAATGTGATGGACCAGATGGAATTCCGAAAAAATTTCTCAAGCAATATGCCCAGCCTATAAGTAAATACCTCTGCCTGATGTATCAAAAATCAATCGATGAATGTAGCCTTCCTGCAGAGTGGAAAGTAGCGAAAGTAATTCCGGTACATAAATCTGGCAATATTTCATCTTCAGCTAATTATCGATCCATATCACTGACATGTACATGCTGCAAATTACTGGAGCACATTATTTTGAAATTTCTGACAAATTTTGTTGAAGTCAATAACATACTCCACAGAAACCAACATGGCTTTCGTAGTGGATTGTCAACGACTACGCAACTAGTAGAAATTATGCATGATTTCGCACAATGCATCAACAATCAGTCACAAATCGATGCCCTTTTCCTAGTTCTGTCGAAGGCTTTTGACCGAGTCTCTCATGCTAAACTCGACTTTAAACTTGGTGATTTGGTGATGGACCACTCGTACGATGGATTTATAATTACCTCTCTGACCGTTATCAATTTGTACAATACGACCAGCATGCCTCCAAGTTAGTACCTGTTCTTTCAGGAGTACCTCAGGGTACAGTTTTAGCCGCGCTGTTGTTTCTACTTTTTATTAATGACATATGAAATGAAACCGACGTAAAAATGCGACTATTCGCTGATGACTGCACGCTGTACCAAGAAATCCTTGATGGCCTTGATCGCCTTGATTAAGAAATAAAGGACTGTAATGACCAGAAAAAACTTAACAATGCTCTAGGAAAAATTGCAGAGTGGTGTAATAAATGGCAGATGGTAATTAATCTCGGAAAAACGGTCTCTAGGTCTATTACAAAAAAAAAGTGTAAATTAGATTATGTATATTTTTGCAATAACATGAATATCCGTAGTGTGACCGAATATCGATATTTGGGTGTAGTCATCACTTCTGACTTAAACTGGACTACGCATGTTCAAACCATAGGTAGTAAAGCATTGAACAAGTTATTTTACCTTAAAAGGGCCCTTCGTCATTCTACATCCGATACAGAACTTCTTGCTTACGTTACTTTTATCCGTCCGGTCTTAAAATACACCAACATAGTTTGGTTCCCCCACTCTAAAAACAAAGTTAATACGCTCGAGATGGTGCAAAGGAAAGCCGTGCGCTTTATCTGCAACTGCTATGGCCGCATGCATTCAGCCACAGATCTTTTACGCACGGCAGGGCTTCACATGCTGACCAGCCGTGCCAAATTACACCGTTTAAAGTTTTTGTATCTACTGCTTAATAACGCATTAAAGATGTCTCCCACAGACTTTGTTCGTATAAACACTACACGAGCAACAGGTCACAAGCATTCACTCACCCTTGATAAATATTTCTGTCGGTGTAATACTTTCCAATATTCATTTTTTCCACAAGTTCTTCGAGATTGGAATCGCTTGCATCCACCAGTCACAGCCCAGCGTACCATAGAAAAATTTATTACCCTCGCTGAGAGCTCTATACTTTCATTCCTCTCATCATAACCTTGCTCATATTCATGTAATACAGTGCTCTTCTCAGTGTATTATTGTACTCAAGTGCCATCATCAGTTTTATGACACGATTGCTTTATTTATTATTGCCATTTGTATTGCATGTTTCGCCTTTATTTTCTACTCCTGAAAAAAATTAGCACTGAACCTGTATTTGTATGTTTTGCCCTCTCCTGTAAAAATGCCAAGAAGGGATTGACAGTATTCCGAAATAAATAAATAAATAAATACACCGACAGCGATAACGGGAGCCCTAACCTGGAGAGAGGGACCACCAGGTAAATCTTTATTTGAAGTGCGAGTTTTGCACAGTAGAGGAGAAAATGGTCCACAGATTCAACGTCCCCGCATGAGTCACACAGGTTTGTCGGTGACCACCCATATCTCTATAGATATAAATTTAATCTGGGAATTCTCCGCTGCAATCACATCGTTTATACCTTACAGAGCCTGGTTTTAGAGGAACGGAGGTACCAATTAAAAGCTAAGTGATGATAATCAGAGGTATTTAGTAAGAAAGACTCAACTGGTAGAATTTTCCCGTGATCTCTTTTATCATTTTGATCTTGGTTTTCAGGTAGACTGCATCTTTTTGGATTTTCGGAAAGCCTTTGATACAGCTCCTCATGCTTTGTTTTTATATAAATTATCTTCTCTCTGTATACACCCTGCAGTAGTAGACTGGATTAGAGATTACTTATCTGGGCGAACCCAAAATATTTTAATCAATGGTACTAATTCATCGAATGTCACCGTAACCACTGGCGTGCCCCAAGGGTCTGTTTTGGGGCCTTTGTTATTTCTAGTCTTTATAAATGACAATGTTGAAGGGCTTGAATGTAAACCGAGATTATATGCCGATGATTGTGCCATTTACAGGAATATACGAAACTACCATGATGTAAGCAGTATACAGGGTGATCTGAACAAAATCCATTGTTGGTGCACTAAATGGGGCATGTCTTTAAACAGCGCTAAATGTCAGTATGTGTCATTTTCCCGAAAACGTCTTCCCGTCAGATAAGTTTATAATTTGGACGGGCTACCGCTTGAAAAGGTTAAACGTTACAAGTATCTAGGGGTCTATTTTTCAGAAAATTTGACATTGAACCGACACATAGAATATTTAACCTTAAAGTCGTCTAGAACGCTAAACCTCATTAGACGAAATTTTCATAAAGCCCCCACAAAAGTAAAAGAACAGTTATAAGTTACTAATGTTCGCCCAATACTCGAGTATGCTTGTGCGGCATGGGACCCTCAAAACTCTTATCTTGTAGAAAAACTTGAACGCATCGAAAACCGCGCTGCCAGGTTTGTTTCTGGCAACTATAACTTCCGTAGTAGCATGACAGAAGCCAACAGCCACAGAAACCAAGGGGCACAGGGGATTTTTCTTTAAGTTATTTATTTTGTGGTGTTGATCAATTTAGAATATTACTGAATATGTTATCGTTTAAAGATAACTGATTAGAAAAGCAGAAGAAAAAACAACCACCTGCCGCCGGTGGGATCCGAACCCACGACCTCCGAATTACGCGTCCGGTGCTCTACCTCTGAGCTACGGCGACGGCTGTCAATTCTTCTGCTTTCGGGGGTATTTATGTTTACAAGTAACCTAACCTTGAGAGTGTTAATCAGCGCCACCCACGTTCATTAGCGGCGGACGTAGAACGTCCTGAGTTACCGCAGGTGTGACGTAGAACGTCATCGAACGGAGAGGGTGGAAGCTGCGTGAGAACCCTCTTATGCTTCCTAAGGCGTCAAGGCTGCCAGAATCGAGGCCCTCGCTAAGCAATTAAGCAAACAAGGAGAGGGGATGAGGGGCTCGTTAGTTAAGGAAAACCTTAGGTGGAAAACACTGGCTCACCGTAGACTAACCGCAAAATTAGAACTTTTTTTCCAGATATACTCTGATCTCATGGGAATAAACAAGAGCTTGCACATTCTACCTCCACATTTTATCTCTGAACGCCGCGATCATAACTTGAAAGTTCATGTACCGCGATGTCGAACTGAGGTGTTTCGTAATTCTTTTTTTCCTCACACTTCTTCACATTGGAATAGGCTTCCCAAGAGCATAGAAAAATGTAAAACGGATAAACATTTTCACTCTTTCCTGGCGGCCAATCTGTCGTAGAAGCTTTCCACCCTTTCAGAACTTGTTTTCAGCCGCCGCGGTGGCTCAGTGGCTATGGTGCTCGGCTGCTGACCCGAAAGACGCGGGTTCGATCCCGGCCGCGGCGGCTAGAATTTCTTTGGAGGAGAAATTCTAGAGGCCCGTGTACTGTGCGATGTCAGTGCACGTTAAAGAACCCCAGGTGGTCGAAATTTCCGGAGCCCTTCACTACGGCGTCTCTCATAGCCTTAGTCGCTTTGGGACGTTAAACCCCATAAACCAAACCAAACCAAACCAGAACTTGTTTTCTCGGACCGCCATTTCAGTGATGCGTTACTATTTTATTTTAGACAAATGTGCCTTATTGTTTATTTTCAATATTCGTGACATGCTCATTTTAGGTATATGTTTACTGTTATTGTCCCCCCTGCTATAATGCCCCTGGGCGCTGCATGTACTTGTATAAAAAAATATAAAAAAAACAAACCTGGCTGATATGTGTTGGAACCGCTGAAACCTGGAAATCGCCAGCAGACTGAAATTCTGGACGGGATGTGTCACTGACCCGTAAAGAGCTGACCTTGCTAAGTAATCAGCCGCCTCGTTTGAATGAATACCTGCATGGCCAGGAACCCAGACCAAACGGACCTCCTTTAAAGTGAGGTAGACAAAAAATCGCAGGAAACGGCTCAAAAAATATTTTTGTGAAGTTTCGAGGGAGGCTAAATCTGACAACAATAAGCGAGGATGATAAAGTGTGACACATGACATGGAATTTTGTGCAGGGTCATTCCAAGAGGCAACAATTCCGCAAAGAATATATGAATTATAGGAATGTAATCTGGGATTGTGGCAGAATAGCTTCATGCCAAATCTTGCGAAAGAATGCCAACTGCAGCTTTCTGGCAGCTGACGGAGGCATCGGTAGAAAGCACCGTATGAGGGGGTATTGCGCTGTGTGATCCGAAAGAACACCGTTTAAAATGTTTGCGGGCATGCGTTTCGCATGAGAGGGAAAGATGTGGTCAAAATTGAAGTCCACTGCTGCCGGCTTGTCATCAACCAACTGCAAAGAACACAGATCAACAGCAATCGGCGTTAAAAAGTTCTGCGTTAATGTAATTTGTGGCATTTTATAGCGTGGCCAATGATTAGAAAAGAATAAGGCAGGCTGAGACACAAAAATAGGAGTACTGCCATCAGTTAGCGGGTCCAACGACCTGAGGAAAGTTCGCACCGTGTGTATCTGGAAGCGGGAAATTAGATCAGGGATTTAAGGCAGAAAGCTGGGCTAGTTGGTGTTTGGATTGAGAGGACAAAGTAGTAGCGCTAAAAAACAAGTACAAGGGTAGACAGGGACAATTCGTGGTTGTTCTCGAGAATAAAGTCAGTTCATGTCTGGCGCCTGTGTTGTCTTCATCTACCCTTGTCCCTGTTTTTAGCGCTACTACTATGTCCTCTAGATCAGGGAAACGGGCTTCCAGATAAAGCAGGGCGTTTCAAACTGATTTTGGGAGACCAAGGCAGAGACGCAGAAAGCGCCTTCCCAGTTAGATTAAGGGTTGAATCATTGAGTTTGCGCTACCAGAAAATATAATGCAATAAAATTCAAGTATAGGTCTTACATAGGCTCTGTATAGTAATGTCGCAGCGCATCCCAAATGTGTCGTAGCGCATCCCAAACATTTCTATTGGCGATTCGTGTCAGCCGGCCAAGAGCGCGTTCTCCTTTAAGCACATTGTTCTTTATATGAAGGCTCCAATCTAATGATGGGTGATAAGCAACACCTAGATATTTAACGGATTCTACTCGTGATATCTGGTTAGAGCAATGGACTAATGAAATGTGAAAAGGCGTGCCTGGAGGAAATATGAGTACGCCGCATTTGCTAACATTCGGGGATAAATTAATACGATGCAACCATACTCCAAGAGCCTCCAATTATCCCTGCAGAATATGCTATAGGGAATGAATATCCCTAGCCCAGGCGAATAAAGCTATGTCATCTGCATACACAAAAACTATAATATCAGGAAGAGTGGGGATGTCACTGACCAAAATATTAAAAAGCAGCGACGACAGCCCCGATCTTTGCGGCACACCTCTTGATCAATATTAAGTATTAGAACATAGGGTTCCCTCTGTGCAGTAAATGTATCTGTCCTTCAGAAATTCAGATATCCACGCATAAACATAGGCTGGGGGATGCAGCTGAGGAAGCCTGTTAAGTAAAATACTATGTTATTTATTGATTTGGAAATACTGTAAGCCTCGAGAGCCTCGAGAGCAAAAAACACAAAAACGCAACGGTCCATCCAACAGTCCAAAAACACAACGGATCTACACTATCCTAGGCCTTTGCCTCATCAAGAGTCCCCAAAATATATGGTTCTCGTATCATAGTATATATTATATGATTCTTGTTCGCCTTTATCCTCATTGACAAAGAAGACTAATTGCATCATCTGCTGCGGTTTTCAATATCATCCAGTTTTCTTTCCAGGGAGCGCTGCCTTGGTTTCGCAGCTTTTTTGCACTGTAACACGGTGCTTTGACTTTCATCTATCCTAGCTATTGCGGATCCTAGTTTCGTTACGTGGGCAGTTAGGCTGGCCATTGCAGATTTATTTTAAGCCTGATACTGTTCAATGTCAGACAGTTGGTTATTTCTCTCCTGCTGACCACAGAAAAGTTGTTCCAGGAATGTGGCAACACTAGGACCCTGGTTTATTTCTAGGCCCCTCATTGAAGCAACAGATCAAAGTAAAATGGAAAGCGGTCATATAACACAAAGTGGGGCCGTTTTCGGCACCAGCAACTATGGCGGAACGAATGAGAAATTAGGTTTGAAAAGAGCACAGGTGGTGGAACCGCCAGAGTATGTTGTCACGTACTGGCAGATTCGCAGCAATATACAAGGTGCCAACGATGAAAATCGGTACCACTAACCTGCACCAAGAACAGCGCGTGAGTGAATGGTAAAGCCATGTCCGTACCGCTTCCACTCGCCAACTGCTCAGTGATGTTCCGCGCCTTTTGTAAGCTGCATAAGTAAGCATTTTTAACGGGCTGGTCCGTACATATTCATATTTGATAGGCTGTTCCCTAAAAAGACGTTCAGAGGAAAACGGATAGAAACGACTTGCCTTCTTTCCTGTCGTTGCTATCCTTTTACCTGTGAACGTATTTTTAGCTCACAGCCTATCAAATATGAATTTGTAGGCGGTAGTGCAGTGGAATATCGTTCCAGGGTTCGTTGGTCGGAAGCGGGCAGCGGCCAAATTCAGCGGTGAAGCACACTCCCTGATTCCTTTCGTTGCGGTCAAAGTTGGCGGTTGTCCACGGCGGACGGGTGAACAACCATTCCCTGTCCAGCGACCGGTGTGCAAACAAGAAATTTGGTTTGGTTTGGTTTATGGGGTTTTAACGCCTCAAAGCGACTCAGGCTATGAGGGACGCCGTAGTGAAGAGATCCGGAAATTTCGACCGCCTGGGGTTCTTTAATAAGGGAGTAATTACTCATTTGCATCCACCCGAGCGCAGCCATACGGCTACAAAGGAAAGCTATACAGCTTTCTCAGAAACTTCGTAGTTAAAGAAAAATTCGTCCTGGTCCGGGGTTCGAACCCAGGACCACCGCTACACCGGAGCAGTCGCTCTACCAATTGAGCTAACCAGGACGGCAAGCTTATGGTAGGACGAGAGCGAATTGATCAATAACTCGAAGTGGGAACTGTGTTGGTCAAATGTTTAGGGGAATCCCCCAAGGTGGAGTAGATTTGTAATAAGGGAGTAATTACTCATTTGCATCCACCCGAGCGCAGCCATACGGCTACAAAGGAAAGCTATACAGCTTTCTCAGAAACTTCGTAGTTAAAGAAAAATTCGTCCTGGTCCGGGGTTCGAACCCAGGACCACCGCTACACCGGAGCAGTCGCTCTACCAATTGAGCTAACCAGGACGGCAAGCTTATGGTAGGACGAGAGCGAATTGATCAATAACTCGAAGTGGGAACTGTGTTGGTCAAATGTTTAGGGGAATCCCCCAAGGTGGAGTAGATTTGTAATAAGGGAGTAATTACTCATTTGCATCCACCCGAGCGCAGCCATACGGCTACAAAGGAAAGCTATACAGCTTTCTCAGAAACTTCGTAGTTAAATAAAAATTCGTCCTGGTCCGGGGTTCGAACCCAGGACCACCGCTACACCGGAGCAGTCGCTCTACCAATTGAGCTAACCAGGACGGCAAGCTTATGGTAGGACGAGAGCGAATTGATCAATAACTCGAAGTGGGAACTGTGTTGGTCAAATGTTTAGGGGAATCCCCCAAGGTGGAGTAGATTTGTAATAAGGGAGTAATTACTCATTTGCATCCACCCGAGCGCAGCCATACGGCTACAAAGGAAAGCTATACAGCTTTCTCAGAAACTTCGTAGTTAAAGAAAAATTGATCAATTATCAAATTATTGATATATTGATCAAATTATTGATCAATTCGCTCTCGTCCTACCATAAGCTTGCCGTCCTGGTTAGCTCAATTGGTAGAGCGACTGCTCCGGTGTAGCTGTGGTCCTGGGTTCGAACCCCGGACCAGGACGAATTTTTATTTAACTACGAAGTTTCTGAGAAAGCTGTATAGCTTTCCTTTGTAGCCGTATGGCTGCGCTCGGGTGGATGCAAATGAGTAATTACTCCCTTATTACAAATCTACTCCACCTTGGGGGATTCCCCTAAACATTTGACCAGCACAGTTCCCACTTCGAGTTATTGATCAATTCGCTCTCGTCCTACCATAAGCTTGCCGTTCTGGTTCGCTCAATTGGTAGAGCGACTGCTCCGGTGTAGCGGTGGTCCTGGGTTCGAACCCCGGACCAGGACGGAATTTTTCTTTAACTACGAAGTTTCTGAGAAAGCTGTATAGCTTTCCTTTGTAGCCGTATGGCTGCGCTCGGGTGGATGCAAATGAGTAATTACTCCCTTATTACAAATCTACTCCACCTTGGGGGATTCCCATAAACATTTGACCAACACAGTTCCCACTTCGAGTTATTGATCAATTCGTTCTCGTCCTACCATAACCTTGCCGTCCTGGTTAGCTCAATTGGTAGAGCGACTGCTCCGGTGTAGCGGTGGTCCTGGGTTCGAACCCCGGACCAGGACGAATTTTTCTTTAACTACGAAGTTTCTGAGAAAGCTGTATAGCTTTCCTTTGTAGCCGTATGGCTGCGCTCGGGTGGATGCAAATGAGTAATTACTCCCTTATTACAAATCTACTCCACCTTGGGGGATTCCCCTAAACATTTGACCAACACAGTTCCCACTTCGAGTTATTGATCAATTCGCTCTCGTCCTACCATAAGCTTGCCGTCCTGGTTAGCTCAATTGGTAGAGCGACTGCTCCGGTGTAGCGGTGGTCCTGGGTTCGAACCCCGGACCAGGACGAATTTTTCTTTAACTACGAAGTTTCTGAGAAAGCTGTATAGCTTTCCTTTGTAGCCGTATGGCTGCGCTCGGGTGGATGCAAATGAGTAATTCCTCCCTTATTACAAATCTACTCCACCTTGGGGGATTCCCCTAAACATTTGACCAACACAGTTCCCACTTCGAGTTATTGATCAATTCGCTCTCGTCCTACCATAAGCTTGCCGTCCTGGTTAGCTCAATTGGTAGAGCGACTGCTCCGGTGTAGCGGTGGTCCTGGGTTCGAACCCCGGACCAGGACGAATTTTTCTTTAACTACGAAGTTTCTGAGAAAGCTCTATAGCTTTCCTTTGTAGCCGTATGGCTGCGCTCGGGTGGATGCAAATGAGTAATTACTCCCTTATTACAAATCTACTCCACCTTGGGGGATTCCCCTAAACATTTGACCAACACAGTTCCCACTTCGAGTTATTGATCAATTCGCTCTCGTCCTACCATAAGCTTGCCGTCCTGGTTAGCTCAATTGGTAGAGCGACTGCTCCGGTGTAGCGGTGGTCCTGGGTTCGAACCCCGGACCAGGACGAATTTTTCTTTTTTTCTTTAACTACGAAGTTTCTGAGAAAGCTGTATAGCTTTCCTTTGTAGCCGTATGGCTGCGCTCGGGTGGATGCAAATGAGTAATTACTCCCTTATTACAAATCTACTCCACCTTGGGGGATTCCCCTAAACATTTGACCAACACAGTTCCCACTTCGAGTTATTGATCAATTCGCTCTCGTCCTACCATAAGCTTGCCGTCCTGGTTAGCTCAATTGGTAGAGCGACTGCTCCGGTGTAGCGGTGGTCCTGGGTTCGAACCCCGGACCAGGACAAATTTTTCTTTAACTACGAAGTTTCTGAGAAAGCTGTATAGCTTTCCTTTGTAGCCGTATGGCTGCGCTCGGGTGGATGCAAATGAGTAATTACTCCCTTATTACAAATCTACTCCACCTTGGGGGATTCCCCTAAACATTTGACCTGGGGTTCTTTAACGTGCACTGCTGACATCGCACAGCACACGGGCCTCTAGAATTTCGCCTCCACAGAAATTCTACCGCCGCGACCTGGATCGAACCCGCGTCTTTCGGGTCAGCAGCCGAGCGCCATAACCACTGAGCCACCGCTGCGCCCATAGCTCTTTTTTGTTATTCATTCTAAAACAGGGTGAACAGGACACGGACTTAAAAGTGTGGGATTATTGCGATGTGCCCTCTTATAGGGTACGTCGTACCATAAACGACAAATCAATAAAACATACATCATGCCCACAAAAAGGATTGAGATATTCAAATCGCACTTGTAGTCAAGAAAGTATTGTCAGTTGGTAGAAAGGAGGGTCATGTATTTTCTGATAAATGCACAGAAGGCGCAGTTACAAGGATGCATTTATTCGATTTTGTGTTAAAGGCTTCAGTCACTTCCCTAGTTGGTTGATGTTAATGTCCTCCAAGGAAATTGCAGTGTTCGAATTCTGGTTAACATACGCGACAGTTTTGCATATGGGCTGTTATATGTAATGAAAATCAAAATTCGTTTTTGAGGGAATGAAATGGCGCAGTAATTGTCTCGCATACTTCGGTGGACACCCGAACGGCGACGCAAGGGAAGGGAGGAAGGTAGGAGTGAAAGAAGAAGGAGAAAAAGAGGGGCCGTATAGTGGGCATGTACAGTCTTTGTCAAAATTAACCAGGCTGCAGGGTTTGCTTCTAGCTTGCATAGTGGAACCCTTGTGGCTTTCCTAAAGATAAAAAGGTGTTGGAAGATGAGAAAATCTCCAGTCCTTACCTTTAACGCCCATTCCAGCTTCAGGGAAGTTGTAAGGGCTCTACTGTACGAGCTAAAAGCAAACCATGCAGCCTGGTTACTTTTGACAAAGACTGTACCTTTTGCGCTGCAGGATACCGCGGCTAAATCTTTATTTATGCCGATTGGGGTTTTCGATAACGAACCTTTGTGAGCCTTGTAGCGAAATTGAGTCTATAGAACCCTTTTTCCTCTCCTGCCGGCGGTTCGCTGCTCTCCGTAGAATTTACTTGGAGATCCCCCTCGCTCGACTCGAGCTTCCTCTATCTATTCCGATTCTCCTAACCTTCGGGGCAAGCGCCAAGGGATATGCCCTGAAACCAGTGTGCGATTATATTCACGAATATATAACTTCATCTGGTAGATTCCTCTGCTACAATGTAAATTCACTACTTTTCCTTTTCCGTACATTTTTTTGTTTTGTACAAATTCTAGCTCTACGTCTCAAAATTATCAAAATACTACATTCCTTGTACATGAGTGCGTTTGTATCCGCTATGCACCCTGGCCAATCCCCCGCCGTAAGTATGTGCCATTAAGCCTGAGGACATCATCATCATCATCAGCTCTGGAACATATTGTCAGTGGACAACGAAGAAGACAGTGCTGGGCTCGTGCGCGGAGCGCGAAGAGGACGAAGTGTGATCTGTGCGCCGTTGGCCGTTCGATTGAGCTGCTGCCAGCATCCCCCAGTGACTTCTCCTTGTGTGTCTACATTTACGTAACATCTCTTGGTGGAGGTCGCGGGTTCGAGCCGCCATGCCGCTGACCCGACGAGCCGACGAGCCGACGAGCCGACGAGCCGATCCGTCGAGATAGCTACCGACGCGCCTGCCACGCCAACTGTCGTCCTAGCCCACCCTCGAGACTTGGGAACATTCTGCGGTACCGATGGCGTGGACGTCGAAGACTGGCTCTCGCTGTACGAGCGTGTGAGCACGCTCAACAGGTGGGACCCCACGATGAAGTTGGCCAACGTCATTTTCTACTTGACGGAAACTGCAAGGGTCTGGTTCGAGACACACAAGGCGTAGTCACTGGGGGATGCTGACAGCAGCTCAATCGAACGGCCAACGGCGCACAGATCACACTTCGTCGTCTTCGCGCTCCGCGCACGAGCCCAGCACTGTCTTCTTCGTTGTCCACTGACACAGCTCCCGGCGGCGAAAACATCGTCCCGATGCTAAGTGGAAGACGTAGCAGGTGCACGGTACGGCTTGAGGCGAACCACGTGAACAACGTCAGTGGCAGGGGGGGTGCATGACGACGGAGGATCGAGGGGGGCAATCTCATAAGTCACGTCGGTCACCTGACGGAGCACGCGATAAGGGCCCTTATACTGATGTAGGAGTTTCCCTGAAAGGCCGACACGTCGAGAGGGATACCAAACGAGGACGAGTGATCCTGGCGGGTAGTGTACTGGGCGATGTCGGCGGTCGTAAACTGACTTCTGGTAGGCCTGGGAGGCGATGAGACGGTCGCGGGCGATTTCGCGGGCCGAGGTTGCTTGAGCGATGGCGTCACGTGCGTACTCCGTGGTCGAGGCCTAAGAAGGCGGCAGGAGTGTATCCAATAGCAACGCAGGATGCCGGCCATACAAAAGATAGAAAGGCGAATAGCCCATGGTGTCATGCCGCGATGAATTGTAAGCAAATGTTACATAGGGCAAGGCAGTGTCCCAATCACGATGGTCGGGTGCGACGTACATAGATAGCATGTCAGTGAGGGACCTATTCAGGCGCTCGGTAAGCCCGTTCGTTTGAGGATGGTACGCTGTAGTGAGTTTATGTTGCGTGGAACAGGACCGGAGTATGTCGACAACTACCCGGGACAAAACGTAGCGGCCGCGGTCCGTCAGCAATTGGCGTGGGGCACCGTGACGAAGGATGACATTTTGCAACAGGAAATCGGCGACATCGGTGGCGCAACTGGTTGGTAATGCACGTGTGATAGCGTACCGAGTGGCGTAGTCAGTCGCGACGGTGATCCAACGGTTGCCGGAACTGGACGTAGGAAAAGGTCCGAGGAGGTCTAGTCCGACACGATGAAAGGGTTCCAGAGGTACGTCGATAGGCTGCAGCAGGCCGGCAGGCAAAGTGGAGGGCCGCTTCCTGCGTTGACAGAGGTCACAGCTGGCAACGTAACGGCGAACACTACGGTAAAGGCCGGGCCAAAAGAAGCGGCGTCGGATCCGATCGTACGTGCGGGAGACACCGAGGTGTCCCGCGGTGGGCAGGTCGTGTAGTTCCGCGAGGACAGACGAGCGGAGACGTTGAGGAACGACGAGCAGGAGCGGAGGGCCGTCAGGGCGAAGGTTGCGGCGGTAGAGGATGTCATCCTGAAGAACAAAGAGTTGCAACGAAGGATCGGGGTTGGCACAGGTGAGGCGGTCAATAAGGGGACGCAAGGAGGAATCTTGGCGTTGCTCGGCCGCGAGGTTAAGCAGATCAGAGATAGCGAACAAGCATGGGCCGAGGTCACTGTCCCCAGGATCTGGCGGCTCCACAGGGTGACGAGACAGGCAGTCAGCGTCTTGATGTAGGCGCCCGGACTTGTAAACAACGGTGTAAGAGTACTCTTGCAGGCGCAATGCCCAACGACCAAGCCGGAATGTGGGGTCCTTCAGCGAAGAAAGCCAGCAAAGAGCGTGGTGGTCCGTCACAACTGAGAAAAGGCGGCCAAATAGGTAGGGTCGAAATTTAGCGACCGCCCAAACAAGGGCGAGGCACTCGCGCTCCGTTATGGAGTAATTGCGCTCGGCGGTGGAAAGAAGACAGCTGGCGTATGTAATGACACGGTCTTGACCTTGGTGACGTTGGGCGAGCACAGCGCCGATACCATATCCGCTGGCGTCTGTGCGAACTTCAGTTGGCGCCGAAGGGTCGAAATGGGCCAATATATGAGGGGAAGTGAGCAATTGGATTAAGGAAGAAAAGGCCTCTCCTTGGGCAGGGCCCCAGGTAAAAGGGCTGTCTTTCTTAAGGAGGTCGGTGAGGGGACGAGCGATTCCAGAAAAATTTTTGATGAAACGTCGGAAATAAGAGCACAGGCTTACAAAGCTGCGCACGTCCCTGGACGATTGCGGAAGAGGGAAGTCTTTGACAGCTTGAACTTTAGCAGGGTCCGGGCGGACACCCGAGGCATCGACCAGATGTCCAAGGATGGTCAGTTGGCGACGAGCGAATTGGCATTTCAACGAGTTGAGCTGCAGCCCGGCTTTACGGAAGACAGAAAGAATACTCGTCAGTCGTTCGAGGTGCGTGGAAAATGAGGGCGAAAAAACCACGACGTCGTCTAGGTAACACAGGCATGTAACCCATTTAAATCCTCGAAGCAAGGAGTCCATCATTCTATCGAAGGTAGCTGTCGCATTGCAGAGACCGAATGGCATAACTTTGAACTGATATAAGCCGTCTGGTGTGACGAATGCAGTCTTTTCACGGTCTTGGTCATCCACAGCAATTTTCCAATAGCCGGATCGAAGGTCGATGGAAGAGAAAAATTTGGCTCCGTGAAGGCAATCCAAAGCGTCGTCAATTCTGGGGAGAGGATACACGTCCTTTTTCGTGATGCGGTTAAGGTGCCGGTAATCAACGCAAAAGCGCCAGCTCCCGTCTTTCTTTTTAACTAGGACAACTGGTGAGGCCCAAGGACTCGACGAGGGCTCTGTAATGTCTTTGGTAAGCATTTCGTCCACCTCCTGCTGAATGATGTTCCGTTCAGTACTGGAGACCCTATAAGGACGTCTGTAGATAGAAACGGCGTCACCGGTGTTAATGCGATGCGTAACCACAGAGGTCCGAGCCTACACTTACATAACAATATTCGACCATATGGGGATCTTTCACGCGCAATGACATCGCATAGCACATGGGCGCCTGTGCGCTTCGTCTTCATGGAAACGAGGCCGCCGCGGTCGGGATCCGCTTTATCACCCTTGTGCATATCTTTATTATGTTCACGCGAACGGTATTTGGTACCACATGATAAGGAAATTGAATAGATCACTTCCTCGTGGCTTCTGATTCGCTCACATCACTTTTCTTCGATTTGCTCGCATAGTTTTGCATGCCTTTGCCTTTTACCGCTTTCACGGGCCCGGTATTTTTATTCAGTCACAATTGCCTAATAGCATTTAAGAGCACAGCTGTTATTACAGTAAAACACGTTGCGGGGCTAGTTGGTTATGCATTTCCTTCCGTTAAAATTTAAGCAGCGCTAACTTTTCAGCGCCCGTCCTGTCATGCCCTCTGTGTATTCGTCCTAAAAGTTAGCGCTGCTTAAATTTTAACGAAAGAAAATGTTATTACAGTATTACATTCTTTGTCAAACCTAACCAAGCTTCATGGTTTGCTTCTAGCTTGCATAGTGGAGCCGTTGTGGCTTTCCTAAAGATCACAAGATGTTGGAAGGTAAGAAGACCCCCGGTCTTTCACGACCATTTCAGCTTCATGGAAGCAGTAAGGGATCCACTATACGAGCTAGAAGCAAACCATTCAGCCTCGTTACTTTTCACAAAGACGGTACGTTGGGCCAGTTGGTGCAGCGACCTATTCAGCAAAAATTTGAGCAGATTAGCACAAGACGGGAGGGAGAAAGAAACACGCACGCACACACGAGCGCTCGTGTGTGCGTGTTTCTTTCTCCCTCCCGTCTTGCGTGAATCTGCACAAAGTTTTGCTGAATATGCAGCACTTGGGCGTCCACTCCTACTTTCCTTGTCTTAGTCGTCGACGTTGTCCGCGTAACCGGTCGTCCAGGCAGAGACCGAAGCGCCACGTGGCAGGAGGCTGCCGCAGAAAGATCTCGGAGGGTGGCTAGCAGCGTAACACGCCATCTGGCAGCGGTGGCAGAGGGCGTGCGAGGAGCTACGCTCAAATTTAGCATTCCCGACTACAGTAATCTTCTCTATACTTTTTTTCGCTTCTTCACCAGTGAGCGCGCCACTGTGCCTCCGCAGAAGTGATATAGACCCGTTTGGTACGACTTCCATCGGGTGCGTTTCGGCTCATGAAGGGTGACTGTGGCGTCACCTAAGTATACAGGGAAGAAAAGTCCATTCGGAGTGAACTTTTTCAGCAGCGTACGACGCATGCGCTTTATCTCCTCCTTTGGTTTCCTCAGGTGAAGCCGCTTTGCCTGTTTTGCACGAATGGCGCTTCCTTGGGCAGAGACAGGACGAACTGCGGGACGGTACTTTAGGTGCTGTGCTAGCACTTCCTAAGCATATGCAGGGGCGCACGTACTTTCTGTACGTGCGCCCTTCTTGTCGTGCGCACGGTCTGGTTCCTTACCGTCCTTTAATCGAGGATTATGCTCACTCTGACAGCGTTCTGCCGGCAGGAGTTTCACGGAAGAGGAATGAGCACCCACTCTAGCTAGACGACGTAGGCACTGCTCCGAGCTTTTCCCCAAGTAACATCACGCCGGTATTTTACAGAAATTTTCGCCGCGCAGGAATGGTGAGTGTACTGTTCAAATTTACTTTAGTAAAACGAGCTTTTGGGCAAGCTGGTTACATTGCTTCCACATGCTTCCACAATTTACCGCCCAATCACTAACAGTACTGACGCTGGCATTCTTCAACAAGATCTTAACCGAATCCAAACTTGGTGCGAACGTTGGTTAATGTCTCTCAATATTTCCAAAACATGTTTGATCTCATTCCATCGTCGGCAGATGCATACTCCTTCTAAATACACTCTTTTCTGTTCAGAAGTATCGTCCGTCTCTTCCTGTAAGTACTTGGGTATCACTGTAACGCAAAACCTAACGTGGTCATCTCATATCACGAACATCGCTAACGAAGCTAACCGTACCCTTGGTTTCATACGGCGCAATCTACGATTTGCCACCCCACCCATCAAATCATTCGCATACATAACTTTTGTCCGTCCTAAACTAGAATATGCTTCAGCAATATGGGATCCTCACCAGTCTAACCTCTCTTTAACCTTAGAAAAAATACAAAATCGAGCTATCCGCTTCATTTATTCTGACTATTCGTACTACACTAGTGTGTCTGCCTTAAAATCTACAGCTAACTTACCCAGCCTTGAAACGCGACGAAAAATTTCTCGATTGTGCCTCTTTCATATGTTTTATCATTCATCTTTAGGAGAATCGGTCATATCACCTGCTTATCGCCTCTCAAGCCGTATTAACCACCATAAGGCCGTCTACGCCCCCACCGCAAGAACTACCGCTCATTCTCGATCTTTTTTCGTCACGTCATCCCGGGACTGGAATGATCTACAACAGGACGCCGTGCATCACATCAACGTCATCCATTTTAAAAGCGCTATCAACACCATAGTTGTTTAACTGTCATGCCCATCCCTCATGTAATGCCCCATACCAGGGGCCTTTGAGGTACCAAATAAAAAAAAGTAACTGCGGCGTAGAAAATGACGAGCACACAGGACGAACCACCTACGACACTGACAAACGCTGCCTCACAACTGATTTTATTTCGCCAGCAATGGGAAATATAAAGGTTCCGCCGCGAATGCGCGCGCAGGAAAGTACACGTGCCACCATCAGCAAAAAAACAACTATCACACCGTGAGACACATCTTATCGTGTTGCAGAGAAAAGGTCACATTCTGCTTTATAAAAATGAACAGAAGTATCGCTTACGCAAAAATCGCCCTTTTTCTTTATATGGTAAGCTCCCAGTAGTTCACGTGCAGTTTGATCTTTGCTTTCGCCTAGAATCCTTGCGCCTTCAAAATGCGGCGAACAATCCTGGCACGACCTGCAATGTTTTACCAAGTTAACATCTTCATCTCTCTCTAAATTTCTTTTATGATCCCTCAATCGATCGTTGACACATCTGCCAGACTGGTCGACGTAGGCTTTTCCGCATGACAGTGGAATTTCATATACCACTCCTGACTGGCACTGTACATGGGGCTTGGCATTGTTTTTCCCGTATACAGCTTTAGTAGCCTCCTTACCGGAGATACGAGGGCGTAGTTAGCCGAGCTTTTTCGGAGCCGAAAAAACGAGTGGCACCCCAAACCTGTTCGCTACTTTTTTCAAGTTATTCGAGACTGCGTGCAGGTAGGGGGCAACTTCCGGACGCACAGTGCGCTCAACTTGCCTCGTCTTCGCGGACGTCGTGCTCTTGTTTTCCTTTTTCAGGAGGGTTTCGGCAACAGCCGTCGTTTGAGCGTGTCGTAGGTGTTTCTTCCTTTGTGCTCATCATTTTTTACGCTGCAGTTATGTACAAGTACTGTTCAAAGTTCAGCCGAGTGGAGTGAGCTCGCCAAACCGTCTACCAGGCGACTTCTTCTGCAGCCAATCTCAGCGAAGTTAATCTCGAGACGCTGAGCAAATGACTAAACACGAGTGTTACTCGTGAAAAATGAAAATAAATTTGGCCGTGTGCAGGTACATTAAACACATTACGAAAATTAAGACGCTCCAAATTATTTTTCCTCACGTTGAAGTGTTAGCTATATATTCATCATTGCAAAGACACGGAAAAAAACTGCTCATTAGTGTCGTTACCCTCCGCTTTGAGAGGGTACACGATTAGCTTTGTAATTATCAGACAGTGACTGCGGTCTTAGGCAAGACATAATTTTGGCATATTTGCACAACAGGTGCAATGGCGTACATAACTGCAGTTTCAACATCTGAAATTTGCAGTAGCATTTAATGCCGGCATTATGTAAATCGTCACACGCTTTCGAAATTCTAATAACAATTAAATCACAGTTTCAGAGAAAGGTATTTTCTTTGTGTCCATGCGACTAATATATATTGCTACTCGTCAAGCAAACACTGCCGTGCAAGGGGGAAACGACATAGAAAATCGCGTATAATATTCAGTGCACTTATATTCTGCCGCACATACTGACGTGTCACATATGATGCTAACATTCTTCTCATAATTTTTACCTCTCAGAAACAACGGACGTGCACTGTAAAAAGCATTAGCACTAATACCTAACATCTTAGAAAACAGCGCAAAAAGGACACGGACGACACAGAAGTGGACAGGACAGGCACCTGTCCTGTCCACTTCTGTGTCGTCCAAAAAATAGCGCCTGTCCTGTCCACTTCTGTGTCGTCCGTGTCGTTTTTGCGCTATGTTTTCTAAGAACTGTTACCAACTAGCCCAAACCAAGCTACTGTTACCTAACATCAACGTAGACTCGCAATGGCGCGCGTAATTGTAGTTTGAGCATCTAAAATTTGCGGTGGCATGTAATGCTGGGCGTTATCTGAGTCGTCAAAGGTTTTCGCAGTTCTTTCGGGAAAATATGCTCACGGCTGTCGTGTGACGGATGTGCAGTAACATACAAGTTTAGCAGCAAGAACAATAAACGAATTGCGGGGGAGTCAAATTCCCGCCCCTCAAGGAAGATATTTTATTTCGACCTCATTGCTGCAGGCGCCACTATCTAATGATCGATTACTGATGTCACGCGAGAGCATGGTGACGTCTCAGAGGAAATTTTATGCGATGCACGGCGACAAAATCCAACTATTGTGCTCTTGGCGCAAATAATGCTTTCGTATTAATAAAGGCAATACGAAAGACGAATGCGATGCGTGCGCGCATGGTTTCGTGCCAGCTTTCAGACGAGCGAAGAAGAAGAAGAAGAAGCGGGCTCCTGGTGTTCCGTTCGGTGCTTTTCAACAAGCCTTGTTCAGAACGACGGGTGAGTCCGGCTCCATTCTTCCCATCTCACAACAGCCGCACTTTCTTGTAAGATGTCTTGTGAGCTAGGCATTTGTGCACTGTAATTGCGCGCTGTATGGATGCCCTGACGTCTAGCGATCAAAGAGTGACAAAGCTTTCGGTTTCCGTATTTCCTATCATTGTCAACTGGCAGTGGTCTTGTAGTCATTGCAGGTGAAATGCTCAATCTTCACGCTGCACAACAGCCCCACATGCTTGTAAGATCGATGATGATGCAATGCCGAGCGCAATCAATGTACACAGCCCAAGAGCTCCACAAGGCCCAGAAAATTAGCTGCTCGACCGTACAGCACGCTGCCGAACTCCATTGATGTGGCTGCTCCAAATATAGGCGCATTCATCCGCCATGAGCGAGCTTGTGCCTGGATTGTTTCTCAACGTGACGCTCGTCATGCTTCCTGTGATCAGTTCACGGCCATTGATAAAGCGAGATCGATGACAATGCAATGCCTTGAGCGATCGATGGACACGCTCCGAGAGCTGCACTGCGCATAAAAAAATTAGCTGTTCCACTGTACTTCACCGCTGCGGAACTCTCCTGAGGTGGTTGCTCCTAATACAAAGCAATTCTTCGTGCATGTGCGTCCGTTTGCTTGGGTTTTCTCTCCAAGTGAAGCTGGCGATGCTTGCTCAAATCAGTCGTCTGCCTCCGATAAAGACAGATCGATGACGATGCAATGCGTTGGACGATAGGGGGCATGTCTCGGCGACGAATATGGAAACCCCTTTTTGGTTTCCTGCTATCGACCCTCGCTCCGTTACATTCCTGTTTGTGCGTAATCTAGCCCGCCACCACTCGACAACCCAGCTAGGCTGATCCACAAATTCCCGTGGTCATCGACACGGCAGCGCAAGGAACGCCGCACCTGCCGCATCCAGCCACAGTCGAGTTCCAATCCTGGCAACCACGCAGCACTGTAACCACAGGAGCTTAGCCTTGCATACAAATAGCTCCCTCACTTGTGCAGCCAGTCGGGGCGAGCCACTGCGGCCAATATGGTCATGCAACCGGCGCTTTTTGCGCAGGACAGTTGCCTCCCGCACGCTAGCTGTTTCCGCACTAGTAGTCGCTTTCGTGTCGCAGTGTCGTGCCCCTGTGACCTGCTCGATTCTCTCCGGAGAATATTGTGCTTGTCACGTAACTTTGCCCTCCATGGTCCTCTGGTGTGCCTCTAGTTGGTGTTGTGAGGAGACCTGAAACTAAACCCCGGACCTCATAACGGCCGCGCACCTGAATCGCTTATATCCATTTCGCAGACTCTCGCTCGTTTAGAACTGTCCCAAAACACCGTTCCTGTCGAACTCCCGCTTATCCGGTCTGCTCAAACAACCATAGAAGGTATGGTCGGCAGGCTGTGTTCACGTGTAGACGCCCTGGAGAAAGTTGTCAAGAATAGTCAGCTGAACGACCTGGACTCTTCCGGCATCTTGAAAACAAGTATAGAAAAATTTCTGGGTAAATTAAGATTCTTGCGGAGAGTTGTGATTATGCAGAAAATCGCCGCCACTGATTCAATTTGCTTTTTTCCAGAATAACAATGCTACTGGGGAAACGTGGCCTGAGTCTGATTCTCTAATTGCTTCTTTTAGCTCAGAAAAGCTTGGCGTTACCGTGAATCATAATGATAGTGAACGAGGACACAGGCTTTGGAGGTTCCGGCCTGGAAAAATTGCCCGATAATTGTGATATTTGCGAGTTTCAAGGAGAAATCAAGGTTCTGTCTATGGGACCGAAGCTCAAAGATTCGTCCTATGATATTCGTGATGATTATTCTGTAAGTGCGTGAACAGCCAGGAAAATGCTTTACACTTACGCCCAAGCAAGGAGCACTAACTTCAAGACCAGGTTCGAACAGCTTGTCATGAATGGCAGGCAATTCATATCCAACTCAAATAAGAATTCTCTAAAGCAGGTGTAAATATGGCGATGGTCGCCCACTTGCAGGCCGCCTCCACGCCTCCCGCCACAGTCCCCACGCGTGAGTTACTTCACATCGACTTACCAGACATTAGCCGTTCTACATTCGCAGCTATCTGCCCATGAAAGACGCGGCTAGAAGCCTTTGCAAACGATAGCTGCACAGATATAGCTGTACTTATTGAGTCGTGGCTAACTTCAGACACACGATGTATGGCCTACAGGCGTGACAAAGTGGGGCGGAGGGTGCGGTGTCCTTGTTTTTGTGGAATCGAATGTGCTATCTTTCTTCATTTTGCGGACCAGCAATCATGAAATTGTTGCTCTCAAGCTGTCGCGTCCTTCTAATACAATCATTTTAATTGCATGCTACCGTCCTCCTGATTGCTACATTTTATTCATTAACGCTTACTCTCAACATTACTCAAAAAGTGGACGTCCCAACTCGCCGAAAAAATATTTTTGACCTTCTTGATTCTAACCACGAATCTATCCAGTCACTATCATGCGTTGCCGGCACCTTATTGTTCAACTAATCTATGCCCGTCGCTACTCGTCAACCATCAGTCAACTATATTCGACACCATAACGAGGCCAACATTGCAAGTATTACCTTCGAGTTCGACAACTTCGTGAATCATTTCCGCCCGTCCTACTCAGCAAGAAAATTTCGTGGTGATTGGCTGCTATTAAAAGAACAATTAATATCACTAATCAATATATGCGCACCCCTTGTATGCATTCGAGGCGACGAAAGCAGACCATGGTTTCCTAATGCACTCAGAAAACTTTCAAGGAAAAAAAAACGCCTCTTCCGCGTACAGCAAAGTACTCGGGCAGCCCACAACAGTGGGAAAGATATTTCTCGTGTCTTCGCGAATACACGAAACTTCTGCGACAATAAAAAAAAGAAATGTTATCATCCAGATCTGCAAAGCATCACTCACGCCAGCCCCGAAAAATTGTGGAAACTTCTAAAACCAGGCGATAGGTCATCACGCAGTATCTTATTCTTTGACAATGATCGTTCCGAGGTTCTATCAGACCAACGCAGTACGGTAATGAACTCCCAGTTTTCCTCTGTTTTTACCTATGAGCCTTCCTTAAATATCCCTCACTTACAAAAGCTTCCATTTTCTAAAATGCCTCCTTTTACTGTCACTACCAGCATTTTTGCAAACCTCATTTAATTAAGCCTAAGGTTTCAAGCGCTCCAGGTACAGAAAATATACTTTCGAAGATACTGAAATGCACCAAGCATAGCTCAGCCCGGTTTTCGAATAATATTCGAGTAGTCGATTGTTACAGGTTCAATTTCATATGACAGGAAGATGACTCGGGTAGTCCTGGCTTTTGAATAGCTTTTGAATTTTATGGAATTACAGGTCCCGTGTCGCGACTGCTGAAAAGCTATTTACAAAATCGTCAACAAATAATCAATATTGGTGGAAGCTTTTCCAAAGCTAAAACTATTAACCAAGGTGTTCCTCAGGGCTCTATTTTAGGACCCTTACTATTCTTACTGTATATTAAACCCTCCTAATTCTATTAGTCCAACTCACTGTGCCTTATATGCTGATGACACTACCGTGTCATTATCTAATACATCCATAAATGATCTGACTCTTGAATTGAATGCCGTTCTAAGTAATGTAGCCAAATGGTGCGCTGATAATCCGTTGTTGATTAATCCCTCTAAAACGAAATTCATAGTGTTCAAAAGTGGCCAGAAAATTATTTTGTGTCCTCCTACGTTAAAACATTGTTCTTGTAATATTCCGGCTTCTGATAACACCAACTTCCTCGGCGTTATTATTTATTTTTTATTTATTTACATGATACTGCAGACCTTTTTGGTCCAAGCAGGAAGGGCAAAAGCAACAAGAAAAGCAGCATCTTACGTACATACATATGTTTAAAATTCATGCATGCAGATATAAAAGCACTCCGAAATACATCTTCGTCAATCTAAAATAGTCACAAAATTCAGAAGGGCATTTTCAGTGGTTAAAACAGATTGGTAATGGCCTCTTTGAAGTTAGCACACGTAAAAACCTCTTCAGGTAGTGAGTTCCAATCACTGATTGTTTACGGAAAAAATGAAAACTTATGGGAGTTTGTTTTTGCGAAGTGAGGAGTTAAGCAGTAGTTGTGTGTGTGTCGCGTTTTTCGAGCTGATGATGGAGTAACATAAGGACTTGCCGAGATGCCAAACTTTCTCTGAATTAAGCAGTACAAAAATTCCATTCTTGCTATCTTTCTTCGGATGCTGAGAGGTTTTATCTGGTTTGATTGCATAAGGAGAGATGGAGATTCGGAGGTTTTATATTTATTGTAAATGAAGCGCACAGCACGCCTTTTAACTTTTTCTACCTGTGCAATGTCCTTTTTCATGTGAGGTTCCCACACCACGGCAGCGTACTCGAGTTTCGGCCTAACAATGGATTCGTAAGCTAATTTCTTCACATTGCTTGCTGTTCCCCTTAACTTATGTCTTAAATATCGCAGTTTTTTCATTGCAGAAGAAGTTATATGACTAATGTGGTCACTCCATGTGAGCTGGTCATTAATGTAATCAATAGTTCGACAGAATCCTGTCTGGCGAGGGAGAGGCATAGTGGTAAAAAAAAACATACACTCGCCAAAAGATGGTTTATAAAAACCTTGACGTTTCGGGACCCGTACGGGTCCCTTGTTCACAATGAATGATGGACGGAATGGGCCGCTTCTTATATGCGCACTTGACAACGCAGTGAGTGGGCGTAGTTATCCGGGAGATTACCCTTCGTCCTATTGATGACATGATCCGTGGTCTGTATATAAAAAGATTCTAAAAGCAGTCGTGACGATGTGGGTTTCATGCTATCTAATATTGTGGCGTTCTCCCAGTCAATGGTGTGGTTCTTTTCTTGAGCATGCTCTGCCAGCGGGTTCGATGAGGTGCGACATTTGTTGACGTCATTCTTGTGTTCTCTTAATCTTCTTCTGAAATCGCCTCATTCGCCAATGTATGATGCATCGCAGTTTTTGCAGGGGATTTTGTAAACCACTCCGGGGAAACGTGGGCGCTCCGGATGGTCTTTCACGTGACAGAGCTGTTGTTTCAGCTTGCTGGACGGCACGTGCGCAATGCGCACGTCGTATTTTGAAAATATCCGTGCCAGATCCTCACTTGTCCCCCGGGCGTAAGGAACGCTCGCGCGCTTCTGTTGTACGATGAGTCGGGGTTCGGCAGGTTGCAGAGAGCGGCGTTGTTCGTTGTGCAGCAGTTGTCGAGGATAGCCATTCCTCTCGAGGTCGACGCGGACTCTATTCTGCTCGGAACAGCGCAGACCGGGACTGGAGCAAAGACGAGTGGCACGGTTGTATAGAGCTGACGCGACGGAACGTTTGTGGCCAATGGGGTGGGCGGACCGAAATTCCAAGTATTTCCCAGTGTGTGTGGGTTTCCGGAAAACAGTAGTGGCAAGACCACCGGGAGCGCGGAGAACAAGGACATCAAGAAAATCAATCCTTTCGGAAACTTCTTCTTCCATTGTGAATTGAATTTTCGGTTGAAAAGAATTTAGGTGGGCCAGAAACGGTTTGGCGTCCTTGCGGGGAATTATACAGAAACAATCGTCCACATACCGCAAGAAGAGCTTCGGACGAGTATGGAACGATTGCAGGGCCGACTTTTCAATAGACTCCAGAGCGAGGTTGGCACAGGTTACGGATACCGAAGCACCCATAGCCGTGCCAAAGATTTGCCTGTAGAACTCGTTGTTGAAAGTGAAATATGTGTTCTGCAAACAGAATTTCAGGAGACGGCACAGATCAGCTGTTTCAAAAGGCGTTCGGGATGGCAGTGATGCGTCTTCTTCCAGTACCCGCTCGCAGCATACGACAGCGAACTGAACAGGAACGCATGTGAACATGGATTTCACATCACATATACAGACCACGGATCATGTCATTAACGGGACGAAGGGTAATCTCCCGGATAACTACGCCCACTCACTGAGTTGTCAAGTGCGCATATAAGAAGCGGCCCATTCCGTCCATCATTCATTGTGAACAAGCGACCCGTACGGGTCCCGAAACGTCACGTTTTTTATAAACCATCTTTTGGCGAGTGTATGTTTTATTTTACCACTATGCCTCTCCCTCGCCAGACAGGATTCTGTCGAACCCTTGATTACGTTGCCTTCCGCGAAAAACATGGGCCCGCTGCAATCACCGAGATCCGTCAGTTCGTTTCCCTGAAATCAAGGCTGGCCTCGTTCCAGAGCCACTTGCGCTTCAACTCCCGTTGCAAGGCACACGGGCTTATACCAAAGTCTCTCCCCTGCTCGTAAAGACACCGATCGGAAGAAATGTGATTGCTCAGGCAGAACGGCGTCTCCTTCAGGCCCGCATCATGGAAACAAAAGCCAGTACCAAGCGCCTTGATAATGAAGCGTTCTTCTCGCAACGCAAACTTCAGGATCTTCTGGGCCCTGATTTCGTCGACGTGTTGCTTCATGCCAACTTCGTCGCATCCCGAACAGGAGATGAAAGGGTCACCAGCCAGGAAGCGAAGTTCCAGAGCTTACTCGGAACCACCGGAAGCAGCCATACTGTACCGGGGATCTACAACTTGTCGTCGCACAACTTGGATCCCGTGGAACATGCCCTCCTGAGCCGTGGCCTCAGTTTCAACACAGGCGCCGCACCAAGGGTAGGCCAAATGACTTGTGCCGTTGAGCAGGCAGTTCGCCTAGTAGATCCGAAGTTTCAAGCAGAAGCACGCTCGCGTGCTAATGGGGCGCTTGGAAAACGTTCAAATTTTCCAGCACTTTACACACTTCTGAGAAGCATGCGCTCAAGAGGCTGAAGAACAATCAAAAGATAGCAATCCTTCCGGCCGACAAAGGAAACGCAACCGTGATATTAGACCGTACTCAATATATTTCAAAGATGTCCGACCTGCTGCAGGATGCACTAACATACGCCAAGCTGAACCGGGATCCCACGAAAAAAGTAGAAGCAGAGCTTCAAAAAATGCTAACCGATGTGTTCAAGTTTGTCCCTCCTTCAAAGAAGTACATTTACTACAAATTGTTATGCCACAACGGCTCAGCACCAGCTATCTACGGCTTACCGAAGATTCATAAACCGCCGCCGCGGTGGCTCAGCGGCTATGGTGCTCGGCTGCTGACCCAAAAGACGCGGGTTCGATCCCGGCCGCGGCGGCTAGAATTTCTTTGGAGGAGAAATTCTAGAGGCCCGTGTACTGTGCGATGTCAGTGCACGTTAAAGAACCCCAGGTGGTCGAAATTTCCGGAGCCCTCCACTATGGCGTCTCTCATAGCCTTAGTCGCTTTGGGACGTTAAACCCCATAAACCAAACCAAACCAAACCAAAGATTCATAAACCGGACGTGCCTCTCAGGCCTATTGTTGATTTCACGCGTTCGCCATTGCATAACCTGTCCAAGTATCCTCATCAAGTCCTTAGGCGTCTCGTTGGACAAACACTGACATATGTGAAAGATTCGGATGATTTTGTTACCAAGCTTAAGGTTGTGGCGGTTGACGACATCATAGTTTCTTTTGATGTGAAATCCATGTTCATATGCGTTCCGGTTCAGTTCGCTGTCGAATGCTGCGAGCGGGTACTGGAAGAAGACGCATCACTGCCATTCCGAACGCCTTTTGAAACAGCTGATCTGTGCCGTCTCCTGAAATTCTCTTTGCAGAACACATATTTCACTTTCAACAACGAGTTCTACAGGCAAATCTTTGGCACGGCTATGGGTGCGTCGGTATCCGTAACCTGTGCCAACCTCGCTCTGGAGTCTATTGAAAATTCGGCCCTGCAATCGTTCCATACTCGTCCGAAGCTCTTCTTGCGGTATGTGGACGATTGTTTCTGTATAATTCCCCGCAAGGACGCCAAACCGTTTCTGGCCCACCTAAATTCTTTTCAACCGAAAATTCAATTCACAATGGAAGAAGAAGTTTCCGAAAGGATTGATTTTCTTGATGTCCTTGTTCTCCGCGCTCCCGGTGGTCTTGCCACTACTGTTTTGCGGAAACCCACACACACTGGGAAATACTTGGAATTTCGGTCCGCCCACCCCATTGGCCACAAACGTTCCGTCGCGTCAGCTCTATACAACCGTGCCACTCGTCTTTGCTCCAGTCCCGGTCTGCGCTGTTCCGAGCAGAATAGAGTCCGCGTCGACCTCGAGAGGAATGGCTATCCTCGACAACTGCTGCACAACGAACAATGCCGCTCTGCAACCTGCCGAACCCCGACTCATCGGACAACAGAAGCGCGCGAGCATTCCTTACGCCCGGGGGACAAGTGAGGCTCTGGCATGAATATTTGCACAATACGACGTGCGCATTGCGCACGTGCCGTCCTGCAAGCTGAAGCAACATCTCTGTCACGTAAAAGACCGTCTGAAGTGCCCACGTTACACCGGAGTGGTTCACAAAATCCCCTGCAAAAACTGCGATGCTTCATACATTGGCGAATTAGGCGATTTCAAAAGAAGATTAAGAGAACACAAGAATGACGTCAACAAATGTCGCACCTCATCGAACCCGCTGGCAGAGCATGCTCAAGAAAAGAACCACACCATTGACTGGGAGAACGCCACAATATTAGATACCATGAAACCGACAGTCACGACTGCTTTTAGAATCTTTTTATATACAGACCACGGATCATGTCATTAACAGGAGGAAGGGTAATCTCCCGGATAACTACGCCCACTCACTGCTTTGTCAAGTGCGCATATAAGACGCGGCCCATTCCGTCCATCATTCATTGTGAACAAGCGACCCGTACGGGTCCCGAAACGTCACGTTTTTTATAAACCATCTTTTGGCGAGTGTATGTTTTATTTTACCACTCTGGTCATTAATGATTTTGGCTAAGTACTTGTACTTGGTGGCCTGGGTTAGAGTTTTAGAATTGAGGGTGTAGTTAAACATTTGAGGCACCTTCTTCCTTGTGATACGCATAAGTACCGACTGGTAAAATACTGGTAAATCTACGTCGTCTTTTCAGGCCATTTCAATTTGGAACACATTGCCACCCAATCTAAAAACATCAATTTCCTTGCCTGAATTTAAAAACGAGCTCAAAGTATCTTTATTGGAATGCAGATGTGTTCTCGTTTTCTGTATATTACCTGCGTTATTGTGATTTCTGTCCTTGTTTTTGTGAAGTATTGATTTGGTTTTTTCTATATTTTGTACTTATCCGCTAACTATGCCGTAACCATTTCTTGTATTATTGATTTATCGCGGGTCCCGGTGCAGTCTCTGACTTTGGGACCCTCGTCTGTACATTTATGATGTTTTGTATATTTTTGAGGCACGAATAAAGCCTAACTTTCTTCTTCTAAAAAAAATGTCCACTACAGGACCTCGTGCGTCGATCACAGTGTGCCTAGTTTTGGCCTTCAGCTGAGCTAGAGGGGAAACTATGAAAAAGAAAAAGGGACAAAGAAATTGAATCAATATCTATGAGTATAAGTCTAACCCACAGCTCCGCGAACAGATCACCTTTAAGGGCAGCTCAGCGAGACCACTAGGCTATCGCCGCAGCCAACACGCCTCGCGTTAAACTGCATCGCACTCTCGCGCTGTGCATTGGAGAGCGTCGTCTTCATCAACACCCATCTGCTCCGTCCCTTGGCACTGCGTGCTCAACTCCTCTTCTACGTAGCATAAATCCGTGCTTTCGCTCCGATTGGAATCTGGTAAACACCAACTCTAGTTTTTAAAGCAGGTAACCGGTCCAATCCTTCCAACTTCCGTCCGAATACTTTAACATGCATTGCCTGCAAGCTATTCGAGCACATTATATATTCACTCGTGGCCACTCGTCTAGATTACAACTGCTTTTTTTTCCCCAGGAAGCATGATTTCAGATCCAGTCATTCCTGCTAAACCCAATTTTTTAATTTCACTACCGATCCTTACATAAATTTAGGTTCGTCATTTCAGACTAAAGTCGTATACCCGGACTTCTCGAAAGCTTTCGATTGTGTAACCCATCAGCGCGTTCTAGCCAAACTGTCATGTTTACCTCTCGATGATCTATTAATACCAAGGGTGCGTTTTTTTAAGGCGGAAGCCTTTAATGCCTCATCGTTTTAAGCAGGAGTTGTCGACAGAAATGTCACGCTTTTTAATTGGTCGATATGATCGTGGCGTCGCAGTGCGCGGATTTCAAACGGTGCCAATTGTACTTTGGCTAGTAACCATGCAACCAATGAAAGGGATGATATAGTGATGCTCCATGTAAGTGTGACTGAGTTTAGTTACTTAGTTAATTAACCAAGTAGTGTAATGAACACTTCTAGTCAGACCAGATAAATAAATAAAACCGAGTAGGAAATTGGTCGAGCTGGGGAATTGAACCAAGGTCTTCGGAGTGCGAGACGAACACGCTAACCACTGCGCCATGCCAGCTCTATGGTTTGGAATGAACAGGCGCGTCGAGTGAATACGGTGTCTTCGTTCACTCCGATCTTTCTCCCTTCCCTTACGACGAGGTTCAGTTGTCAACCGAGACATTTCCTTTCCTCAAAAACCAATTTACCGACGAGCAAGGTGTAGAGCTGAACGGGCGATGGCGTTCTGTGGACTCCCTGGCAGCGTTGCAAGACGCTGTCGCGTTCCATTCTTAGAGGCTAATCATAACATCTTAACCACACATCAGAGACGCAAGCAACACCACCGCGCTTAAGGCTTCCGCCTCACCGCACTTTGGGTCAATATAGTGCCCCCCTGAATATTTTTTTTAACCCTTTCGGCCCTGGCGGTGTCAATTGACACCACAGCACAAACATTCCGTTCACGCCTCAGTAACCGAAGAAAATACTACTAAATTTTGATGGAGTAGTTCCTTAGGGATCCCTGTTGCTATCGGCATCACTTTTCACGCCCTTCAGTTGAGCTGTGCGGTCTAAGGAAGAAAAAGCAGCAGCATGGGAGGCATGGAGTGAAGAAGCTGAGGTGTAGCAAATTGGATTTGTATCTCACTAATCATTCGTTCTACTGCGCTCAGATTTTTATATGTTGTGTGAAACGCTTATCCAAGCTCACATCTTCGTCGTAAATATTATTGAATGCGCAGACGCTGCGTTTGAACACATTTTTGACATGTACGATTTTGACACCATCAGGGCTCAACGGTTGCCAGCGGTGGCCATTGAGTGACGATAGGTGATCTTTGTAGAAGAGAATCTGCTAGCATTTTTGCGGATGCACTTATACCAATATGGCCTTTTTGGACTGCTGACATGAATGTTCATCGCAGAAAATGGACGAACGAATAAAATTATCTTTTTGATAATTTGGAAGAAAGAAATTTTCGCTATCATAAAAGGTGAATATTCGGATCGAGCCTGGAAATGATAATGCGGATGTCAGCGAACAGCAACCGGACCAAAGGAATAGCGAGAATAAATGCAGTCCTGACCTAGCGCTTTTATTCCATTTTTTTACCGCTCTCCTCCTGTCAGCATTGACTCTCAGCTGCAAGAAGCTACCGGGGTATTCACACTGCAACTCGCGCACCACCACTCGTGCAGCACTTGTGGCGCACCCTCGACGCTAGGAACAATGCAGAGTGTTTGGCTATGTTTTCTTGAGAAAGCGTATTTGATGTGCTGATAAACAGCTTCTGCTTTCTCTATGGATGAGAAAGAATTTATTGTCACCTGTAGAGAACAGCATTGGCTGAAGAGACCGAGAGGACGAGATTATGTTCCACTTTATGAATTCTTCTATAGCAAACAGCTGGTTTGAAAACAGGTGCAAACCAGATGCATTATGTTTCCGCAAGCTTAGAACTTAGATGTGCAGAGCTCCGCGCTGGGCCTGATGGAAGCGCTTCATAAAACTCGATAGAGGAGGGTGTTACAAATTCTGGGAAAGCATTGATCGTGTCCCCAGTCGCCTTCCAGGAAGGCTGCGCAAGTTTTTAACATCTGTATTGTTGATGCAACGTACACACGCTGGAACAGAAGCCTGTCAGCAAAAAAAAAAAAAAAACGAGGAGCTGGTAGAAAACGCAGGGTAAACAGGAGCGAGTGGCGTCTTTTGTGGCAACTGCAAGATCCATCTATCCGTTACAAATTAAAAAAAGCTTCTTTAGAGGTCTCCAAATAGCAAGACATTTTTGCGTTCATTTCTTTCTTGTCGATTGCGATTACCAAAACGGTCCCTTTCGCATTTTACACCCATTGAGCCCTGATGTACGATTTTGACACCGTACCTCTAAATCAGCTAATACTCGCACCACGAGCTTTAAATTTTTACTCTGTGGTTATGGGGCCTTAGGCATTGTAAAAACGCGGAGCAAAAAAAATCTACGACTGAAATAAAAAATCCAGGGCCGAAACGGTTAAATGCTCGTAGTCAATACACTAATAAAGATAATGATGAGTCACCTGCGACAGGTTTTTTCTGGCGTCCCACAGGGCTCGGTGCTTGTACCGTCGCATAACCACGAAAAAAGACCAGCTAATCCTCAAAATGACTCTAGCACAATCGAAGACTGCTGTTCCACATGCAAAAAGCAGCTCAACGTTCATGGCGGAACAACAGCGCAACTTAGACAGAGAACACAGAACAAGAGGGGAGACACTACAAGCGCTGACTCGCAACTAAGGTTTATAAGAAAAACGGAACAGAATATATACAGTAACCACCTAAGACCGCTTACGTCCTAACCATGGGGGAACAGATTACGTGCATGGCATGAAAGAGATATCTAAACAAGATCGGTGCGCGTGTGCACCCTATGGCCCTGTCAGGTATGGAATTCAGATACTTGAACAACCGGGTGCACACGCGCGCCGCTCTTGTTTAGCTATCTCTTTCACGCCATGCACGTAATCTGTTCCCCCGGGGTTATGACTTAAGGAGTCTTAGGTGGTTAGTGTGTATATTCTGTTCCGTTTTTCTTAGAAACCTTAGTTGCGAGTCAGCGCTTGTAGTGTCTCGCCTCTTGTTCTGTGTTCTCGGTCTATGCTTGCGCTGTTGTTCCTCCATGAATTCACACCAACTAGCCCAAATGTCTGCTCTGCTACAGCTCAACGTTTCCAAGTGTAAATCCATGGAGCTAACGCGCAAGCACACTAATGTCAACTACGCATATTCTTTAAAGTCAACCACCCCTTCCCAAGTCGTTTCATACCGGTATCTCGGAACTCATATCACCAACAACATCACGTGGTCCGAGCACATTACGAAGCTGGCAGCTGATGCTTCGAATAGCCGGGTATACCAGACGGCACCTCGGTTCTTCCCCACCCATCTGCTGTCCGAAAACTAGACTACAATACTTTCGTCCGCACTAAACTAGAATATGCCTCCCCTATTTAGAGCCCATACCAAGCTTACTCAATTGAATTCCTAAAATCTGTACAAAACCGTGCAGCCCGCTTTATCTCATTGGACTGTCCCACCCACTCTAGCATTAAAAAGTAAAATTATGTCTCTACGTAGAGCCTCTGGTTCACAGGCGGAAAATTGTCCTTTTTTCTTTATTCCACAAACTATACCATCATTTTCCTCCACTTCGGGACTCCATTTTGCTACCGCGCCACAGAACATCGCGCTTCAACCTCATGAGCTTTTTACGCGTGCACGGCTCCTCTAACGCATTTAACAAGCCATTCCGCGTGTTGCCATTGAAGAATCGAATTCATTACATGAATGCACTGTAATCGAACGAACGCGATCCATGTAAGTTCCGCCAACTACTGCTGTCATACTTAAAAACCTGGTGTTGATTATTCTGGCCTTTGCGTTTTATCTTTACTTCCCTTCTGTATATGTTTGGCCAGCCTCTGTGATGCGTTTATTTATACATTTTAGTTTTGTATCCTTCCAGTATATACATATGGCAGTGATTGTGACCTATTGATTTATTCCTGCGATGTAACACCCCCCCTTTTCCTTATGTAATTCCCAGCCATCCAGGTGTTTCTAAGGGTCACTAAATGATGACAGATGGACACGTGCCGAGACGTGCAGAAGACGCAGAAAATTAGCTGTTCCATCGTACTGCACCGCTGCCGAACTCAGATGATGCGGCTCCTCAAAATATAGGGCAATTCTTCTGCCAATGGCGTCCTTGTGCTTCGGTTGTTTCCCCTCGCGAAACTGGCAATACTTGTTGTGATCAATTGACGGCCTCTGGTAAAGCCAGATTGATGACGATCAATGCCTTTCACGACTGACAGGTGCCGAAAGGGGCGCAATTCACAAAGCATTTGCTCTTCCTCTGTACAACACAGCTGCCAAACTGAGCTGATGCAGTTGCTGCAAATATAGGCCAACTAAACCGCCATGGGCGTCCTTTTGATTGAACTCTGACCACACGTGAAGCAGTCGATGCTTCCTGTGATCAGTTGACGGCATTTGATAAATCAACATATGCCTTGCACGATATCTGGGCACGTGTCGAGAGGTGCACAAGACTCAGAAAGTTGGCTGATCTACTGAAGTGCACCGCTACCGAACTCGCTATTACTCCAAATATAGGACAAATCGTCCGCCATGGGTGCCCTTTTGCTTGGGTTTTTTCACCAAGTGAATATGGTAATGCTTGCATTGATAGCTTGACGGCCTCGGATAAAGACGGATGGATGACGATGGATGACGATTTGCGTTATCGATATGCACCGGCCGAGAGGTACAGAGGGCACAGAAAATTGGCTGTTCCAGTGTACTGCACAGCTGCCCATCTCTGATGACCCGATTGCTCTTAATATATGCGAATTCGTCTGCCATGGTATTCCTCTTGTTTGGGTTGTTTTCACACTTGAAGCTGGCAACGCTTGCTGAGATCAGTTGACGCTCTCTCATAAAGCCAGATGAGTGATAATGCAATATCTTACACAATCACTGGACAGGTGCCGAGAGGTGCACTTCCATGTATTTATTTGTATTTCTCGTGACCATTTATGAAGTGAAAAGGTGATGATTATTCATGCGTTATCTTCGTATTGCCTTTTTCTAATGCCTCTCCCCATTGTCCCCATAATTCTCACTGTCCTTTTTGCATACTTGAAATAGTGTTTATGCCTGGTCGACTGCTTGTCTGCGTCCAAAACCCACTCCTGTAAAAATCCCTGAAAAAGGGATTGGCAGTATAAATAAATAAATACAGAAACATTGCTGATCCACTGTACCGCACCCCTGCCGAACACAGCAGATGCGGGTGCTCCTAATACAAGCCAATCCACCTGCCTTAGGCGGCCTTGTGCCTGGGTTGTTTACTCAGCTGAAGATGGCGATGCTTGCTGTGATCAGTTGACGGCCACAGATAAAGCCGGATCGATGACGATGCAATGCATTGCACGACCTATGGACACGTGCCCAGAGGTGCAGGAGACACAATTCGTCCTTGTGCTCACGTTGTTTCCCAACGTGAAGCTGGCGATGCTTGCCGAGATCTGTTGACGGCGGCCTCTGATAAAGGCCGATCGAAGACTATGCAATGTCTTGCACGATGCCTTGCACGAGGTGCAGAAGACAGAAATTTATTTCTTGCACTATACTGCATCGATGCCGAACTCATCTCATTCGGTTGCTCCTATACAAACCAACAGACCGATTTCACCAGTAGCTGCGCTACGCCACCGCCGCCAAGGTGCACTCTGGGAGTAGTGGCACTCCGGCCGGCGGCCGCGTCGGCGCAGTGCGTGGCGCACGCGTGAGAAGCAGCCCTCTTTGCGTCGCCACACGACGTTTATCTGCATGGATGCTGTATTTGTGTGATAAGCGAGCTCACCTGAGGGATGTCATCAGCGCCGACACTTGTGCAAAGCAGAGGGTCCCGGGTTTCCGTTTTCTGCAAGAAAAAAAAGTCCCCAAGACAAAGCGCAGATGCTGCTCACGAGAGGCAGCTGAACAAGTCCTGTTCAGTATATTTAGCCTTCTTGTCCCTAAAGATCAGTGGTCATTGACAAATGGTAAATCTGCAAGTTCTGAAGCTGCATGAAATCCCTCTCAGCTTTGAGGTAGTCCCTTAAATTGTTAAAAAAAGAAGGCGATCGGATTTACCTTCGTGATGCACCATCAAGCAGTCTTTGCAGCGATTTCTGCCCGATGTAAGGTTGTAAGGGAACAACTGTGCTCACTTTTCTTGTCGTATTCAGGAATCCAGAATGTATATTTGATGCGCGTATTCACTTCTGATATCTCGAGCTGCCTAACTAGCGATGGTGATTTCTCTATTTCACGGAATGAGAAAGCGAGGCAATAAAACCGTGGAAATGTGGAATAATTCGTAACGGTTTGTTGCGCATCGGTCGTTGAGCATACGTGGTATTGCAATTTTAGCCACGTGCCATTCATGCCGGGATATCACCCACATTTTGCTTGCTCTTTCGAAAAAAAAAAAGACCATCTAGTGTTTACCCATCAGTTAACGTGTTCAGACTAGTACTGAGAAAATAGCGAGAGTGTGTAGTACGGGAGGCGCCCTGGCAGCAGATTATATTAACCTAAATCAAAAAGTAATTAGTGTAGCAAGAATCGAAATAAAACCTATTGGTCACTAAATTAAAACTCGTTAATCTCTAATTTGGCGTACTCAAAACCTCCCCGATTGGGTTCTCCTTTTCTCATTTTGCATTGAACACAAGCTATTTGTCACAACTTCAATAAAAAAAAAGAAACAGCTTAGCTCGCTCGAACCCTCACCATTCCTGCTGATGACCCACCGAGTACATCGTGAATACATTTGTGTGTTTACGTGAATAAAAAAAAACTATCGCGTGGCCAGTTTTGAACAAGAGCTAGGATTAAACAATAAAGATAACAAACGCTGCGTGACACGTCTATAGCGATTGCCTAGATGAATACAGCGACACTGAAACAGCAAAGTGAGGTGGTCAGAAATGTAAACTCTGTCTGAAGACGTTGAACGCGTGCATCGCTATGCGTTAAAATGTTCTGCTGGCAAAATGAACAAAACTAACGCTTAAGCACGTTTCCATAGTCACCTAAACATTTTCCAAAACATGGTTCGAGCAACAAGCGCAGCGTCACCACCGCGGTCACTCCACTTCATGCGGTAACTGACAACACTCTGCGCTGCTCCGCTCGAGACTCTCCTCAAAGCAGACATATTTATTTGATTCCACGTTTCGACTGGGAGACCGATCTTTTTCAACAGTGACTTGTCTTCGCTGGAGTTTCCCTTTTCTACGGGTTGGACAAAGAAGAGGTGAGCCAGAAACAAAAATAAGTAGATATAAATCAATAAATATACAAGTAAACAACAAGAAAATAAGCATCGGTAGAAAAAAGGGGAGTGGAACCCTCACGAAAAAATGGAGAATGCGCAGAATAAGTAAGGAGTAGGAAAATACAATATTATACTAGAAGACAAACTACTTTGTGAAAAATTTTGAGAGCAACTAACAGTCAATCACATTTAATGCTCATGCGCGAAAGTCGAAAAACAGAAAAAGTACATGGTCGAGGATTTGACGGCATACCGTATGGTCAGGTATCACGGTGAGGTCACTATCGTAGTGAACAAGGGAGCCGTAATGCTCCCGAAACGTCAAAATTTCCGTCTTTATTGACCTTGGCCAGTGACCAGTACTCCTCATCACTAATAAAAAGTATTTTACACAGTTTTATATTGAACAAATTTCTTTGCACCCAACGTTACTCTTGGGTGAAGAAGAAATTGCCGGCAGGTCTTGTGTGTTTAGCTCTTTAAGCGAAGCAAGTTTTTCTGAGAAGAAGGCGGAGGTATTTATTTGATTGCTTGGGAGTCTCAACATCCTTGCCCAGCCACGGATTGTGCTGAGGTTACCTGACCTTCTTTAAAGCTTCTGCTATTCCTTTCCTCTATCATCGCTAGGTAATGCCAAGCAATGTTTAGACCCTCTACGCAACCGATAATTTCATATTTCTGTAAAATTCTGTAAAGCAAAAAACAATTTCCTTTTAACTTCAGCTTTGCGCATGATAGCCTTAGTTGCCCATGTGCTGTAAAACCAAACACATCACAGCACAATGTTGCTACATTTATGGCGTAAAAAATATTGACATTTACGAAACAAAGCATTATAACACTTTGATCGCCATTGTTTCGCCAGCGCAGTATACGCTCAAAGCATACCTAAGAGCATACCTAAAAGAAAACAGCAGAGTGTGGCGTACATTGCTGGGCTGCTTAGACGGCAGTGTTTTCTTTTTCGCACCAATAATTCGCTTACATGTAAATCACATATGTGAGCTCGAGGAGTGATAATTTGCTAGCTAATACTAAATTATTTTATCTGGCGGTCGACTGCACCTAGGGTGGCTGGCGTATTAGGAGACGGTTTTGGCGGTTATGGGGCACTGATCTGGTCGGTGTTCTCAGTCAGTGAATAACGTGAAGATGGTGTTTTACCTGATTGCTTGATTTATTTATTGTTTTGTTGTGAGTAAACAGGTAACCAATACTTTGAGGAAATTGTGCCCCGAGGAATGTAGTTGGGCAGCTAACAGCCTGCAAGACGCCATAGCGTCCTATCGTCAAGGAAGTTTACCTCGGCAATTTCCAGTGCGTGAATAACTCAGATCGAGGACATTCTTTCCAAACGTTTCAGGTGTTGCGCTCTAATATGTGAACGTGACGTAGTTTCCGTTCACCCAAAATCAGTAATCAAGTGCCGACGCTTGAATCTGTCCAACGAAAGGCCGCGCGTTTTACCTACAACAGATATCGGCGCACCGACTCGCCGATGCAGATGCTGACCGAGGTCGGGCTTGATATATTAACCAGCCATGAGATGAAATTCTTATATCTTATTCTGCATAACAAGATTAAATTAAAATCTGACACTTACAGGTCTCTTAACGCTTCCAGAGAATCCAAGGAACATTTTTGCGCTAATAATAAATAAAGGTTACCGTTTTTCCCGCGAGCTCTTGATGACTGGAACTCTTTAGGCCGGAAGGGACCACTGTGCACTATCGACAAATCTGTTGAACTTGCTGGCAGATCTGTACTGTCATAAATGAGAAAGTTATGTCATCATTAATGTATGCTTCTTTTACTTTCTGCGTAAAATGTAAATCTCTGATAATGTCAACCTGTGAATGACGGTACCTTCTTTTTTTATTTTCGTGCTTGCCTCCTTTCTGTGGTGAGTCTTCGGTTACCATTGTGTACATATGTGTGAATCTCTGTATGAGCAAATGCATACGAGGCCTCATAATCCACTCCTGTAAAAATCCCAAATGGGATTGGCAGTATCTAGAAATTAAAAAAATAATTAAATCTGAAATTTGCTCCGAAAAATTTGTGCTCCTTCGGTTCGCGCAGAACTAAAACTTCGTGATAACCTTTCTGTCAAAAGAACTGTTTTGATCACTTCAGCGTATTTTTAGGCTGCTAAACGGAATTCCACATAAACACCTTGTTATCAGCGGATGGTGCCGTCATCAATTCTAAGCACCCCTAACTACTAAATTCATTTGCAGGCTAAACGAAAACGTGCCATAAAATTATATTTCCAGAAAAAAAAAAATACTTTTTAATGAAAGGTGCTCCAGGACAAAAAAAAAGGCCACAAAGTACAAGAACAGCGGCTGATCCCATTGGTTTCCCGTAGCTTGAAATTCCATGCTGCGGGGAGGTAGCGGTCTTATGCATTGCTTTCATTTTAATGAACCAGCCCAGAAAACGTTACGTAGCAGACAAAAGGGGAACGGAAGCTTTTCGTCCCTGTCGGCCCCCTTTTGTCTAGTTTGCGCTGGTTCATCATATTCATGGATGACCAATTAGGCGAACAGCCAGTGTTGCTAAGTGTTGCTCAGGCAGTGTTGCTCAAACTCAGATGCATTGGACCTGCACACCCACGTTTACGACTATAGACAACATAGGCATTAGTGGCTCGTGCCATAGGAAGGCACCGCTCTGTTTTCGCACAAGGCCATGTAGATTACCTGCAGTACCACGAAAAGACAATGTAATTTACAGCAAAACCGAACAAGTTCTATTCCGATGAAACTCTCGAAGATACCTCGAACTGTGTTGGTCAAATGTTTAGGGGAATCCCCCAAGGTGGGGTAGATTTGTAATAAGGGAGTAATTACTCACTGAAGTCCACCTGAGTGCAGCCATACGGCTACAAAGGAAAGCTATACAGCTTTCTCAGAAACTTCGTAGTTAAAGAGAAATTCGTCTTGGTCCGGTGTTCGAACCCGGGACCACGGTAGAGCGACTGCTGCGGTGAAGCGGTGGTCCCGGGTTCGAACCCCGGACCAGGACGAATTTCTCTTTAACTACGAACCTTCTGAGAAAGCTGTATAGCTTTCCTTTGTAGCCGCATGGCTGCGCTCAGGTGGACGTCAATGAGTAATTACTCCCTTATTATACTTCGAACTGGTAGCGGGTTATCAGTGGGCGGACAATGGAAAGACTCTGTTTACCGGAAAGGCTATGGAGCGACACAACTGTTGCCTTTTGTTCACAGCTGGAGAACAATTTGCCGTAGGCGGTCCAGGAGGCAGCGTTGGGCCAGCCGATGCCCCCAGATGTACACGTCGGACAGCGTGGCATCGGTGCAACATGCGACACGCGACGTCCGCCACCTGGCGAGTGCGCTGCCCATGCTCGTGAGGATCATCGAGGAACAGGAAGCGGCCCAGAGGTACGCGCCTGGGGGCCATTTTGCGCCAGAAGAGCATTTTTCGGCAAGACGGCGTCCTCGTTATAACAGTCTCAGCCCTTAAAACCAATTCCACAGAATGTGCGGCCGCCAACACCCACCAATACTGAAAGTAGCAAACAATTTGTCAATCAGGCGTTACACGCCAAGCGAAAATGGGTCAAAAACTGGATGACGGGGACAACTGATTTGCCTCAACCATCCTTCTACGAGAGAGAGTGAACAGGGTTTTACTATTAGTCCGGTAACAAATCGCCCAGTAGGGTGCAACCATTCCGACAGCGGGAGGCGCGTACCGGTGCAACAAATGTCATAAGAAAAAACAGATGGCGATCGAAACGTGGGCTTTCATTTGGAAGCCGAGCGCGCTACCCACCAGGCCGCTGGCACTATTGGGTTCTGTTCATTGCCAGGTTTAATGTAGCACAACGAAAGGCCAAATTCATGTTTACACATGCATTTTGGAGTGCACGCGACAACTTAGTGACAGGACGCGGCGTTGCGGGCGAACTTGTAGATACAGTGTTCTTACGTTTGCTGGTAAATATATGCACTGGTATCGCGCACAGATATACTTCGCTTCGCACAGTGCCTGGACACTCGTTCATAAGAGGCGCCTGCAGTTTCACCTTCTCCAAATAGTTTGCGCAGCTCTTGTCCTCCCTCGCTATCGCTCCCCTCTGCTGCGCTTTCCGCACTGTGTTTCTTTTTATTTTTGCCGACCGCAGGCCGATAGCTTGAGATATCAATTGGCAATTTCCTTTGCCAGTCACGTATTCTCATTTCATTTCGTACTGCGCTTAACAAAACTGCACTACTACTTTACACAAGAAGAACACGTATCGTGATAACGTAATTTTTCAGTGAACTCTGACTTCGGAGCAATAAAATTCATTCAGCGCCAACAAAGGCCTTATAACTATTCTTTTATTGGGACACCTTCCCTTGCGACACAAAAAAGTCACAGATAAAGTCATGATTCCCGAAGGAAGCCCAGCAGTGTGTGGTGGTGCGGCAAGATCCGGACTTCTGCATCCGCCAAGTCATCGTGGTGATCCGCATCAGAGGACGTGTTTCTGTCAGAAGGCGCGCAGATAGGGGCAGGTTCATAGCCGATGCCTGGTGTCTACCTCGCCGACAGAAGAAGCCAAAGTCGCCGAAGGGGGCAAGGCACTGTGCCGGCCACGTCCGGGCAGCCGCAGGACTGAGGGCGACACGAAGGCGTAACCTCAGAAGCAAGACATCTACTCAGAGCTCAAGGCCACCAGGTGATGCTGGTACCACACGGTAGAAGTCCTCGCGTGGTGATCTAACGGCTTTATTTTTTTTCATGCCGAGTCTTGTCTCCGGAGAGGTTGGGGCCGAGAGAAGCGGAGGGCAGGTGTTGAGATGTGACTTGCTCCATCCACCAAGGCTTGTGTAGAGTACGCATTTTTGACGGATCCAGATACAGGTACTGATACAGAGAATTTTCTTGAGTGTTCTGAATTTCATGGGGCAAAAAGTGCACTAACACGTTTTCTCTTCTTTAGCCTTGTTTACCCTTGTTGCTCTTTTTATAAGCTTCGAAATTTGACTTGCGCCGAAATGTTTTGCAGTCGTTCCTCAGCTTTCCTTTTGCGATTCCAGTCACTCTTCAATTTGTTCGGCGGTCTTTGAAGCCACTTGTAGAGGCGCTCGACTGCACATTCCTGCGGTGACTTCATCAGTCGCCTCTTCTTTCTCGTTCTTCATGTTTCCACCTCCCGTCTTGCAAAGTTATGGTGTCTTCGACTGGTCGTTTCAGATCGCTCTAGAGCGCTCTGAGATGCAGCCGCACGTTCGGCTGGTCGAAATCAAGCGCTCTGACTACATTCGGCTGGTTCTTTCAGAGCGCCCGCCTCCAGCTCAGAGCGCTCTGAGGCGCTCCGAGAAAAAAGTCGGAGCGGCCCCGAGATGTGTTCACGTGACAGAGCCACTTCCGCCGTTTCGCGGAGACGGATGCGAAGCCAGGGTAGCCAGGGCACATCACGACCGGTCTGGCGAGGCATTCTTACGCATCCGTAGAAGCAAGTTTTGGCGCTTTAAACGTCCCTGCTGTGTGGCTCTGTGAGGGGAAATGTCGAAAAGCAGACGAATCATTAAGCTGGGTACGCCGTCTGTGTTGCTGTCACATCTGGGGGCTGCCGCGGCATATCCAGAGTTGTACAACGGGACACTAATTTTTTTTTCTTTCGACGCGAGCCGGAGACGAACTGTTGGGGCAGCGATACAGGTTCAGCGGCGACGGCGGCGTGGGCGATGCAGACTGTGTGATTGCTGCCGTTGACACCAGCCGCAGCGGCAGCGCCACTGCGGTGTGGCGATTCCGGAAGTTAGGTCCTTTCCCTCCTTCTTGCGCTTTCGCTCTGAAAACTTGCTGACCATTCGGCTTGACCGGTCTGGCTGTGCGCTCGGAGCTAGAGCGGCTCTCACGTTGCCAAATCCGAACCGGATCGTGGGAGCGACCAGTCGAAGACACCATTAGGCTGTGGTCGCCGTTCTGCAGCGTCTTGCCGTTTCGAATTATCAACTCGACAGGTTGACTCAAGTCGGCACTCTATTCTTTTGCGTTGCTGGTCAGCTTCAGAATCTGTCGAAGGAAAACCTTTATCCATGTTTTGCCGTTCACTGCACTGCACTTTGCTACGGCAACTACATAATTCGCCTCTTCCTTCTGGCAAGTGCATGCGCATGCAACCGCGTTCCTCGCTCTCCACCTTCACACCCTCTCTGCACTCGGCGGTAGCTGGCGCGACGCTTTCTTCCCATTGGCTACAGCTGGCGCGACACTCCTCCGAGCTCCTCCTGCACATTACAGCTGTTTCGCTACAAACGCAACTACTGCTAGCTTGCTAAAAAATAACATTAAACGGCGGAGTTTGCAGGAATACACGTCCGACTGAATTGAGCGCTTTCAAGAGCACCATCAGGTGTATTTTGTGTCTCAAGAAAATAGTCGAAGCTTTCGCAAAACTGCATGTGCCACGCCAGCCTTGTGCGTCGCAGTAATGCCAGATTTAGCGTCTCTAGAAAACCCCTGCGGCCAATACTGTTAAGCGTTGCCGTAGCTATCCCTGTATATCTGTAGTTGCATATACTCTTTTTCCATGCGACTGCAGTTGCCGCAGTTAGCGTATTTACCGTATGATGGTGCTAAAAACCGCTAATAACTAGCCATTTCCGAGCATCAAATGCTGATCAGGAGCACTCGCATCATTAAGTAAAAAATCACACCATCCTTGTTGCCCATGGACGGGCACCGCATCCCCCACACCTGTAGCAGAAATCCTTTTTTGAATCCCCGCGGGGGACCTGATACATGCAGATGTTGGTGCGTTACCACACCACGGGTTCCCGAGCATTCGCAGGGAAATCCTCGCAATGGGATGATGGCGAGTAGAGAGTCACCACTGACCCGAGCAACCGCGCTTAGCCGTGCATGGCTCAGCTGTGTTCGAGGAAAAAGAGGATCCTGGTGGTTGACCCGATGCTGAGCGTTTGGACCTTTAAGGCCCCTCGGCGGAGGCAACACACCACTTTGGCCCCGGCTTCCTGTAGACCAGGGCGAGTTGGCTGCTCATGATGAAAAACTGTAGCGCTCGAGACAAGGACGACAACACATGCGACGAAGACGACAACACATGCGCAACGACCACACAGACGGCACCTTCGGCCTGACCCGAACGGGGGAAAATCGGCAGTCGCCTTTTCCTATCCTCCCGTCTTTCTTTCACTTCCTATCTTATTTCTCGCAACTTTCCTGTCTCCTTCTCCCTTCTTTCTTTTCTTTTCTTCCTTCATGGCGGCTAGGGTTAACCTTGTGTGATCAACTACCCCGAGTTGCGTCATATTGGGTCATAGGGTGTACCGCTTGCGTGAGCAGGACTTGTTCGCAAGTTCCTGTTTCGTCTCGTAGCTGGGCTCCGTGGCGGGCGGCTGGCACCATGGGTGAACAATACAAATATTTCATGACCCCTCATTCCCAACAAAACTATCACCCTCAGAAAAGAGTGCGGAGCGATGTGACAGCAGAGTACCTCAAGAAACAAAATGAAACTTCCCGAAATTATAGGTTATGCGCAGTGAAGAGACTGAAATAGCTGCCCGAATAATATCCCCATTCTTGGATTCAACAAGCCTGACCAGTGCCTTGGGCATGGGTTAGAAGCTAAAAAAAAATGCCTAGTGGTGACCTTGTACTGAAGCTTAAAGACAGGGCCGAACATTCCAAACTATCGACGATAGCGTCAATTGGGGAAACCCCAGTGTCAATAAGTCCACACTGATCCCTAAACACAGTCCTGGGGGTATCCTCTGAAGCCGACTTCCTCAGACTAAGCGAACATAAAATGCTGGATGATCTCAAGGCCCAAAATTTCATCAGTGTCTACCACATCCCAATCAGGAAAGAAAACAACAACAAAATTTCTTGTCCTCACTTTCAACTCAAGCACGCTCCCCGAAGCAATAGAAGTTGTCTAGCTGGTAATAAATATCAGGCACTACATCCCGAGCCCGCGATGGTGTTGCGACTGCCAGTGATACGGTCATGGCTCACAGATTTGCCGTGGCCACAAAACATGCGCGAAATGCGTCTCACATGTTTCAGAGATATGTGATGCGGCACCGTGTTGCGCGAACTGTGAAGGAGATCACACCGCTTATTCAAAGTCTTGCACAACATGGAAAACAGAAAAATTCAGAGGAGTCATTTAAGTTGCGCCCTGAAAAAACTACATATCGTCCATAAACAGTTCAATCACATTAAAAAAAATGTTTGAGAAAGTGCGTAAATTAAACGGCCACTTCTCCCCTCTCTCGATTCCTTTCCTTACAACCCCTGATACACAAATAAGTATAGAGCAACACGCAGACATCCTAGGCGAACATTTCTCAACTGTTTCCAGCTCTCCACATTACACAGAACCATTTTTAAACTAGAAACACACAGCTAAAACAAACACTTGCAACAAGTAGTTGCACGAGGGTACCAATCTATAGATCAATCAACTTTCAATCAACTTTATTCAGCATTTTTGTCCTGAACAACAGAAAAGAAATGCTAGGGTAGGAGCAAAAAGCCACAAACTCAGTAGCTTGACGAGGCTCCCACCCCTAACTGACAAGGCCAACAGACTGTCACGTTATTACATATATATATACACACACACATACACACATATATATATACATACACATGTAGGACTTACAACCAGCGAGAAAAAAAGTAGGCAATGGAATGTGCAGTAAGACAGGTGCTATATCTGAAATAGTTTTGATGTGAGAAATGAACATGTATCTGTGTTAACTCGTCGCAGACTATTTATACATATTTAGATTACAATTCAACGCACAGAAAATGAAAGAAACATATCTAGCAGGAAAACAAAAAAATCGCGTCAGCAGCTCCAAAGGGTCAAATATAATCGGGCGTACACAAGTTCACATAATAGAAGCAGGAAAATAGACGATGATAAGAAGATACAATACATCCGCAGTACAAAAGCAGTTTGTGTCGGAAAAACATAATTAAACTCATATGTCTTCAAGAATAAGGTATTTCTGCCACTTGTATTTGCTAAGGTTATGTATATCTATATTTTTATTTTGTAGGAAATTCAAATATGTAGGCATGTGGTACTGCAGCATGTGCCGACCCTGATTAGTGCGGGAAGAAGGTATAGACCAGTGTTCTCTGTTTCTGAATATGTAGGGCACTTCCAAAGGTCGATGTAAATTACGTAAGTTGAGGAAAGCTTCGTTGTTAGTTTGAATACTGTGTTTGTACTTCATAACGAGGTTAAGTTTATGTATGTGGTGTATAGGGAGTACATTAAACGAAGCAAAAAGTTCTCTTGTATGGGCGTCATATGAGGCATTTGCTACATGACGAATTGCTTTCTTTTGTAATAGCATCAATTTGGTAAGGTTGGATTGAGTTGTGTCCGTCCATACAAGACTGCAGTAGTTAATATGGGGAGCGAAAATTGAATTATAAAGGATTAACTTAATTTTAGTCGGAAGCATCGTTCTAAACTTACACAGTACGCCACAAGCTCTTGCCAGGTTTCCCGCCACGCGTTCCACGTGGGCATTCCAGTTTAGATGTTGATTGAACGTCACACCCAATGTTTTTATTTCTTTAACGACTTTTATTTGTTCGGAACCGAGTTTTATGTCGATATCCCGACTGATAACCTTCTGTACAGGAGTAAATAATATGGCTCTTGTTTTAGCAACGTTAATTTGTAAACTGTTTATTTGAGTCCATTGAGAGAATTTTTCAAGTGTAACATTTGCGAAATCAGTGAGTTCTTCAATACTGGCTGACTGGAAAAAAATGCTTGTGTCGTCTGCATAAATGATGTAAGATGCAAGTGTGCTGGTGTTTACTATATCATTTATGTAAATATTAAATAAAACCGGTCCGAGTATACTGCCTTGCGGCACACCTGAAGTGACATTTAATAGGGAAGAGTGAGCTTTGTTAATCACGACGCATTGTTTACGGTGGTTTAAATATGACTTGAGAAGGTTACCAGAAACTCCTCGAAATCCATAATGCTCTAACTTTGTAGATAAGATTTTGTGGTCAATTCTGTCGAATGCTTTCGAGAAATCGATCAGAATACCTAGGGTCATTTTGTTATTTTCAAACCCTCTAAGTATTAATTCCTTCTGCGTCAACAAAGCTAATTCAGTGGACATACCTCGACGGAACCCGAATTGCTGTGGAGATAAAAGCTTGTGCTTATCACAGAAACCGGTAATTCGCTTGCATATTATTTTTTCTAGACCTTTGGAAAAAACGGGTAACACTGAGATCGGTCGATAATTTGAAAAGTTATTTTGATCGCCTGATTTATATATCACTCCTACTCTTGCACACAGCATAATATCTGGAAAGGTACCAGTATGTAAACACGTATTGTAAATGTGACAAAGAGCTGGAGTCAGCAGGTCTAAGACGTATTTAACGGGTTTAATTTCAAGATCATCAATGTCCCGGGCTTTACTATTCTTTAAGGACATAAAGGTAGAGTAAATTTCTTCATCAGTAGTCGGTTCAAAAAAGGCAGATTTAGGATTGGGTGCACCTAAATATTTTTTTAATTTCAGCGCTGTCTTGTATAAGTGTTCCCGAGGAAAGATTTGTAAAGTATTTGTTAAACTCGTCCGCTAGGTCCTTCCCTTCTAGTGTTTTAGCATTTACTGTTAGTTGAAGTACTTGATTGTTACGTGTGCCAGTATTCAATAGTTTGTTAAGTTCGCGCCATAGAACATCAGTCTGACTAGTTGAATTGTTAAATAAGTTTTCAAAATACGCATTTTTTGTTTTACGCAAAGTGGTTGTGACAGAATTTCTGTATTTTTTTAAAGCTGAGAGGTCATCTAAGCTCCTTGTCTTCACGAACTTTGCGTATAGTTGTTCCTTTCTCTTAATCATTTTAAAGCACTCATCTGTCATCCAAGGCTTGCGTAACTTTTTAGATTTGTTTACGGTTTTCAGCCTAAAACATGTGTGATAACATGACTTAAATAATGAGAGAAATATTTCATATGCTTGCTGAGCAGTTTTGCACGCAAAAACCGGACTCCAGTTTAAACTGCTTATTTCCTTCCTAAACACCTCTAGGGTCCTGGAACTTATATCTCTGACAGTGTACGAATCGGAGTGGCTAATCTTTCTCTTAATAAATGCATTACATTTGTAGATCATGTATATAGGAAAGTGATCACTTAGTCCCGTAATTATTCGGCCCGACTTAACACAGTCACTCATATTATTAGTCACAAATACATCTAAAAGGCTCTCTGAATGATCGGTGATTCGTGTTGGCTCTGTTATAACATTGCCACAAGATAAAGAAGTAAGCAAAATTTGAAATTCACGCGAGGCAGCAGTGTTACCCAACAGATTAATGTTACAGTCACCACCTATAATGATTTGCAGCTTATTTGTAATTGTGAAATTCAAGAGCGTTTCTAAAAACTTAAAATACCGGTTTATGTTCCCATTAGGTGGTCGGTAAATGACAGCAAACAACTTATTTTCACTTTGAGTCGTTATAACCTCGTAATCAGCATTAAGTTCAGAAAAGTCTGGCTGTACAGCACATGCAAACTGTTTTGATACCAGCTGTAGTACACCGCCACCACGTCGGTGGGACCTGTTCAGAAAAAAACTCTCGTATCCCGGGAGATTCAAAACATCAGCTGTAGAAGAATACCACGTTTCGGTAACCATAATAACTTGAAACTTGAAACGGAATTCGGCAAGAAGCATAACCAGTTCGTCGTTTTTCTTTCGCGCACTTTGGGCGTTGCAATGCAGAACACTGATATAACTGTTGCCAGAAGGACAGGTAACATCGTTAGGAGCAGCCATCAAAAATAATCAGACAAGTACAAAAGAGCAGGCCGTAGGCACTCAGGGAGAGGCGGTTGCATTGGGAGAGGCGGTTGCGCTGCGCATCTTATCCAGGTCGGACTCACAATCAATTCGGATAACTCGGGACGTTTCCGTTTTCCGTGCGTAAACCCTGCCGTTCTTTACCCATGCGTAACGCCAGCCCACCTCCCGTTTCCTGCCAATTGTCATCCCAAGCAACTTTTTCATTTTTGGGCACAGATGCTCATTAACAAAGACAGACTGTTTCTCTGAGAAACCTAGTTCATCTGCACCAAACCGAATTCTCCGTGCTTTCTGAAGAATGGCATCGCGCTTAGCGCGGTTGTTGAATGCTACTACAATGTTGCTGTTTCTATTCGTGTTTTGCTGCGGCCTTTCTTCGACAGTATCGTCGTCGCCGTCTTTCTGGTCAGCGGCAGTGTTTCGCACAGGCACCCGGTGGCAGATTTCAACATCTTCTTGCGTTATAGATTCGCCAAGTGCGTCACCAAGCCTGCCAAGAACATCAACCAAATTTTTGTTTTCGTCCTCAGGAATGCCTTTAATCTCAAGGTTTTTTTTCCTCGAGTACTGATCCTGTGCGGTGATCCGCACCGAGTTTTCATTTGCCATCTTTTTTAGTTGTTCAAGTTCTTTGATCAGCTCCTCATTTTTCACTTTCAGAGCGGCATTCTCTTTTTTCAGATCAGCACAGTCTCTACGAAAGTCCTCAACATCTTTGTTCATGTGCTCTAGACTAGCCTTCAGTTCCCTTATTTCTTTGCGCATTTCACGCTTGAAATCAGCTATCTCAGTTCCCATCAATTACAATCGAAGAAATAAACAGGGTTTGGTTTGCCCGCAAGCATACGGCTACAGGCCCTGATGACATACACTACGAAATGCTAGTACATCTTTCTCATTCTTCTGTTGAAGCACTTTTGAAATTTTTAACAAAATTTGGAAACTAGGAAAAAACCCGGAAGCTTGGAAGAAAGCCATAATATCAAAATTCCTGAAACCTGGAAAGCAGCCAACATCCCCTGGTAGTTATAGACCGACAGCTCTTAACATCTGCCTCACAAAATCTTTTGAATGTCTTCAGTGGCAGCGCACGCATAAAGAAGGGACGGGAGAGGATACAAGAGGAAAAATCGCTGCCACTGAAGTATAGCGCTCGTGGTGTTCGTCTCTCGTCTCTTGCGTCCTCGTCTTTTGCTGCGCTACAGTGTATTGGAACTATGTACCAGCAAGCCCAAAAAGCCACACTCCTGAAGTCATGTTTAACCAACTAGAAGAGCAAGGTTCCGGGCTAGTTGGTAATGCATTTGAAGGAAGAAACAGCGCAACGAAACACGGACACACGTAGAAAAGACACACACACGAGCGCTCGTGTGTGTGTCTTTTCTACGTGTGTCCGTGTTTCGTCGCGCTGTTTCTTCCTTTAACCAACTAGCCCAAAAAGCATCAATCTTTTGAAAGTCCTTTGAATATCCGAACAACCTTTGTGCTTGAATCTCGTGACCTACTTGACATTCATCAGTGTGGTTTTAAGAAGGCATGCTCGACAACATACCATTTAGTCCGCCTAGAAATTACTGTCATGGAGGCTTTCATACATAGACAACACTGTCTTGTTTTCTTCTCCGACCTCTAAAAGGCATATTGGAGGTTCGGGATACTCGGCGACTTAGCAGAGATTTCCATCTTTGCAGAGCTTCGCAGACTTAGCAGAGCTTGGCAAAGAACATCTACACCTGCCTTTTTAGCTATATTTTAAGGTCGTGGAAGATCTTTTGCATATAGGGAATAACGGCTATCTTTTTATATTGCTTTCGCACTTCAGCTGAAGCGTTGGTTCCTCTGCTCCTGGTGCTTCTTAACATCTTTTCCGCAACAGAGAAGAATTGGGGGCGGGTAGCTTGAATGAGTCAGCCTGCAGACATTGGTCGCAAAACTATTCTCCATTTTATGCTCGCATGATTCAGCTAGGGCGTTATTGAAAGTAGACAGAACAATATTTCTTTTTACCAGCTTCCAGTGTGCTTTCATATGCCAGGATAGGTTTGTTCCCCCTTGGCTGGAAGCCCAGCAGACGTGCTCAGGCGCTAAAAAAGTCTGAGTTCGAGGAATCGAATGGAACAATTGGCAGGGAATCTCGTGCGTTAATTCCAGAGGTGGCAAGGTCATCTCAAAGACACTCAAGACTTGACCCACTTCGAATGAAAAAACAACGCTGCTGCAATCTAAAAGAGCCAGATAATTATGTACATATCTCAAAACTGTTAGAACACATGACTGCTCAGGGTGTCACTCAACGCTCGGTCGTGCATGGCAATTTAAAGGTCGCTGAGCACAGGCGCAATACCGCAATGCCCTACAAAAGTGACGTGCTTCTGAGCAAGACATGAACCCTACCACTCACGATCGCTAACTCCAAAACGCCTTCAACAGAGATGCCACACTCGTTTGGAAAGGCTACTGCTCAATAGTATTCAATAGCGTCGCGTACGTATCTTATAAGACGATCCTGAGGAATGGAATAAAATAATTCTTTAACGTCAATGGAGAACAATTGAAAGCCTTGCTATGATTGTCCCTGAGAAAATTCACAACCTTTTGTGCATTTTTCCCTCGCAAAGGATTATTAGTGGGAATCAAGGTGAGCTTCTCTTGTAAGAATAATGCAGCGTCTAATTGTCAGGTCTTTTTCTCGAAAAATATAACGCGCAGAGGGTACCCAACTTTATGCGTTTTTACTGTAAAGAAAATTTCTAGATAGGAATTCTTATTATTTTCTATTGCTCGAGAGAGCCTCACTAGATTTAATTGCTGTCATAATCTTTTTCCTGTGCTTCTTATCTTGGCTACAGAGGAACCACCAGAGCATCCCTTAAAAACAGACTGGACAGCTTCATTAGCCTTAGACACACGGATGCTTTCCGGTGGGAAATATTGTTCAGTCTACTTTCAATAGCGCCCTAACTAAATAATGCGAGCATAAAATGGCGGGTAGTTTTGCGACCCAAGTATGCAGGCTCTCATTCAGGTACCCGCATCACATTCTTACCTCTGTTGCGGAAAAGATGTTAAGAAGCACCAGGAGTAGAGAAACCAACTCCTCAGCTGAAGTGCGACAGCAAAACAAAAAGGTAGCCGTCATTCCATGTATGCACAAAATCTCCCACAACCTTAAAAAATAGCTAAAACGGCAGATGGTGACGTTCTTATTTCGGCCCCCCGCCGCCTTTCTAAGCTGTGCCAGAGAGTAAATGTCGTGTCGAAAAAGGACACCGGTTGCACAACACGACACAGAGAACTGCTAGTGTCATGTGCCGAGGAGGGAGTAGTGTATTCTGTTCCTCTGACTTGTGAGTAGGCGTACATCGTCCCAACGAACGGCTAATGGAACATAGACGGGACTTATCCGGAACTTCACTCAGGAACCTCCCAGCCCACTGTAGGGAATGCAAGCACGATCAACTAGAGCCTCATGAACAGTGCACCCCTGTGTTTCAAGGAAACACAGAGAAACTCGTCTAGAGAAACTCCACAATCAGCTTAACCGCGAAATAATAGAAGCAGCCAAGGTTTTAAATCTCAATAGTGAATCTGTTAGTAAGCCCTCTTTTTACTTTCACAGAAGGAGATTGCGTTCTTGTCTGGTTTGATTTGATGTTACCTTCCTTTACCCATGGTTCATAAAAGCCATTCTATTCATTGTCTTCCCCCTGTAGTATTCAAGTTTAGCTTCTCAATTGTCACTTCTTGTCACTTGCCCTGATATTTTATTGTACAACTTTGTTCAATGTTGGCTGTCACTGCTCCTATGTTGCGTTTATTTTTTGGAGTTGTTTGCCTTTACGGCTTTTAACGTTCCGTCTCTCTTTTTTCGCTTTTAATGACTTGCTTGCTTGCAGGTGCATTTTGTGCATTTTTGGCCCTTAATGCATATTGTCATCCTTGTCGACTTTCGTATAGCCGCGTTCCTGTTGGCTTTCATATGCATCGTGTTTTTCATCGCCTCCATGTTCTTAGTGCTTCCATATTGCCTTTTGTCTCATCCTGTTGCTCACTGTTAAGTGCGCGATTTTTGTGTTGCGTTTTTTTAGTGGCTTTATGTTTCTTTTACATAGAAAAGAAAGGAGGAAAACTTCCTTTGCGCAGCTTTTTCGCGCTGCTTCCTTTTTCACCTATCTGGGGTTGGCTGGTTATCTGTTTTCCTGCATAGTTCGATTCTTTGTTGGTGCCGTTTGATCCTGCTGATTGGTATGTGCTCTAATTTCCCAGGTTTTTTCCTGGTGGGCGATGGCTCAGAGGGTAGATGTGCCAGGGGTTCCCGTTTTTCGAAAATAAAGTTGCAGTTCTGCGCCGCTTTCACTTTGTTCTGTGCTCCTCCGTCCGCGACTTCTTGCTCTGGTAAAATACCATGGAAAACCAACTAGCCCGTCAGTTGACGCTGTTCAGAGAACTTTGTTCAGGAAGATGGAGTACCACAGGGCTGTATATGAAGCACTACACTCTTTAAAATAAAATGAATTCCTTCGCCCAAATAATCCCAAAATCAAATATGTACTCACTTTATGTTGACTATCACCTGCACAACAGTCAACACATAAACATGCGATAGACCAGTACAATTAACAATTGTAGGAGGGGGTTGTGGCTGAGCAGAACCTAGGTCGCTTTGCAACGTTCAGCAAAGGTGCAAGCCAAGCGTTCGGGCTGCGAGCGAGCGTCACACCTCAGGATCGTCGTCGTCTTTCACTACCACAGTTCACCACAGTGAGCGAGCGCGGCTGCTACACTACACAATATATGAACTAGAGGCCTGGGCAGTGTAGTGCCGACGCCCACATTACGCTGGCGGGCCTGTCTAAACCAGCGCTGCGCGCCCGCCGGCGCTCAAAGCAGGCCCAGACTTTCTCGGACAAGTCGCGACATGCAGCGTGACTCATCCCGCCACCGCGGCGCCGACACGGACCCTTCCTCCTCTCCTCCTCTCCGTCGGTGCGAATTCCTCCGACGCTCGCCGGCTCTCGACCATTGGTCTAATTTGAACGGTGGCCAGTGATTGGAGGATTTGAACGGCTGGCTGCCGTAACCGTTACCAGCGGCTATAAAAACGGAGCCGCGCTGAACCCGAGCAGCAGACGGGCAGCAGAAGAGCCATCACGCCGGAGCTACGCTCGCCGCCGGGGCCGCCCTTCTTCTGTGTGCCTGCCCGTGGTGCTCTTGACCCTTGTATCATGTAAAAGCCCTTGTACATACTGTACATAAACGTCCTATTACTCACCGTCGCCTCGACCGTTCCTTGGCTCGGACACCCAGTCCCAACAGTGGTGGCAGCGGTGGGATGCCCCAGACCCAACAGCAGACAGGAACAGATTCCAGTTCTCCCCTCTGAAAACAGTGGCCGTAATGTTCTCTCTGAAACGAGGCCTACAGAACAATCCCACCCACAAGCAAATGGAAACCGAAATGCCAGTGAACGAACAAAACAAATTTCTGGCCATTTGCTAAAAAGCTCACATTCCTTCCACACATAAACAACCTCAAGAAGAAATCTGCCCGATCCTTAAATGTCCTAAGGTGCTTTCACGAAAACGATGTGGTCCATTAAGACACGCCTTTTGGAAATTTATCGTGCCCTAGTTTGATCCTGCCTAGATTACGGGTTCATAGTGCGTGGGTATGTGAGACCATCATACCTTAAACGACTGGACCGTGTACATAACCTTGGTTTAAATCTCTCAGCTGGCGCATATAGAACACCCCCCATAAACAGTCTCCATGTCGAACTTAATCAACCCTCTTTTACAGAAAGAAGAACTATGCTCACATGCGCATATGTCCTGAAAACCCGTTCCCTGCCGAAAGACGTCTGTTATTCCATAGTTACAAAGTACGCCTCCAGAACACTGTTCAACAACAAACCCCAGTCAATCAGACCTCTGCTTCTCCGCTTCTAAGATAGTAGTCAAAGTTTAGGATTACTGGATACCCTTCCTAACGTCGCCTCACGCCACGACTCTCTGCTCCCAAGGTACAGCCTTCCCACTGTATGTGACTTTACATTAACACACTTTCTGAAAAAAAAAACACCACACGAACACGTATGACAGAAATACTTCGCACTGCAAGAAAAACATGTAAATTACACAGAATTTTACACGGATGGCTCAAAAAGGCAGATTTTGTCGGAAGCGTGGTAGTAGAAGGAAACTTTCAAAAGATAGTAAGGCTGCCAAACTGTGAATCCATTTCTACAGCCAAATGTTAGGCTGTCTGTGTAGCAGTAAGCAGGAAAATAAATAAGTTTTGAAAACAGCGTAATCTACAACAATTCGCTTAGCCTGCTCACGGCACTAAACTCTATAAATGCAGTCAAACCGTTGGTAAGAAACAATACATAACACAGAAAAAGCAAAAACACAGGGGCATATGATAAAATTCTGCTTGGTGCCGAGCCATATGCCGATGGATGGAAATGAAAGAGCCGACTTATGTGTTGCACAAGCTCACAACCATGAAATCAAGAAAGTTAGCATGCCCCATAGAGAGGGCATGAAATTAATGAATAGTAATTTGAAGGCTAAATAGCCGACAACTTAGGATAATGAAATAAGCAACAAGCTGCATTTTGTAAAGTCTGTCCTAGAGAAATGGAAGAACTGTACACACAAGGAATGATTTATAGGAGTAATTTTATGTCGTCACCGCATACACACACACCTGACACATAGCTTCCTAATGACGAATCAAGACAAACCTCTTCGTGAAAGATGTGGAGATGAACTCGCAATAAACCATATTTTACTGTCATGCTCAAAATTCCAAAAACTAAGAAAAATTACTTCATTAAAGTTTATAATAACCCCATCTCTTTTCATCCATTAATGCTCTTAAGAAATAATGCAATAATTGACATACCCTATATTTTTAGCTCTTTGAGAGGCTGGTTTTCTTGATATATTATAAATTTTTGCCTAACGCCTGACTTGTCTCTGATACACCTCAGCGTCATTCCTGAGAAAAAGGCTAAGGTGTCTATTTCATTCATTGGGAGCCTGGAAATCCTTGCCCAGCCAAGGATGGCCGCTGAGGTTACGTGACCTTTCAAAACTTTCACCATTAGCCATTTCAAAACTTTTTCTTTATCCTCACTAGGTGGTGTGAAAAAACTTTTTAGGCCCTTCACACTACCGTTGTAGGTTTTTATAAAATCCTGTACAAAACAATTTTCAATACCTTGTATTTAGGGCATGATAGCCTTATATGCTTATCGCCACTAAACCCAACACAACACAACACTTTTTCTAATGTTCTTTGCAAAATACCTAAAAGAAATAAACCCCTTCCAATCAATGAAAAAAAAGCATTTTCCGCTGTCTCCGGTTACTTGCAAACAAGATCTCTGTGGTAGAAATAATCCATAATTTCTTAAAGGGTATAGCTCCTTAGAGGATAATGTTTCGGGCGCAATTTAGGAATGAAAATAAAGAATAGGTTCCTAGGGGCACCTGCATTTTTTTAGTCCCTTCAGCACATGACTGCTTAGGCCACCACGGTGCAACGCCCTGTACAACATTCTCTAGCACTGCACACAACTTCCCTGAATTACCCTGTAATACCTACTGAGAAGGTTTTTCTATAGGGCGTATTGTGATTTTATTTAATTTAGCTCTTCGTCCTATTCTCACCTTTTCTAGATGTTGTTTAATGCTCCGTTCCTCGTTCTTAAAGTATATCTGACCAACTGACCCCACAGTCTACCTTTTTAATTTAACAATCAAGTCTGGTAGCCCTCGTTCGAGCCTCACTTATCATTCAAAACGAAAAAAAACACCCGCTTCCACCGAGAAGAAATAAAGATATATTGAGTTGACGTATAGAAAAGTTTCGCAGCTCTCACCCTCAGTATCATTCTCTAAAAAAAATTCGCCCGGCACTTCTTCTCTGAATTCGAGACCCACACAAAAGCGGAAGCAAGCTCAGGCAGCTTTTGCCCATTCACTCAAACAGTCCACGCAGGGGCATCTCCAGCGTGCATATTTTGGTGAGTTTCGATACCACGGACTCCTGAGCATGCGCTGGTAGATCTCCGCAGGGGGGGGGGGGGGGGAATGATGGTGAGCAGTGCGCCCCCACGGACCCGAGCAACCGCGCTTAGCTGTGTGTGGCGTCGCCGTGCCCGGGGAAAAGGGGATCCTGGTTGCTGATTCGATGCCGAGCGCTTCGACCTTTAAGGCGCCACGGCAGAGGCAACACACTACTTTGGCCCCAGCTTCCCGTAGACAGCACCTCCGGCCTGACCCGAGCAAATTGGCAGTCGCCCTTTCCTCTCCTCTCCCTTTCACTTTCCTATCTCTTTCTCACGACCCTCCTATCTCCTCCACCCCTCCTGGCCTTTCCTAGGGTTAACCTTGTCTCGCCAACTACACTGAGTAGCATCATATTTGTTTATAGTTGGGGTGAACAGCTGGCGTGGGCACGACTTGCGTGCAAGTTGCTGTCCCATCCCCTAGTTGGGCTTCATGGTGGATGGCTGGCACCATGGTTGAAAACTAAGTTATATACAGCTCCGCTCTTTCCAAACAAGATCGCACTCTCAAATAAGGGCGGAACAATACCGATGACTTTTTCAGAAAACAAAAGAAAGCTTTCCCAAATACCACGTCATCCATGGCGATATAGAAGATAAGCAAGCAAAGATGCTATCCTCCTTTCTTGTAAAGTGCTCGACAGAAGCCTTGGGCTTTGGCTACTATACTCCGTCTCACAAGGTTTTTGCAGCACTACGAAAGGTAGAGCTCTCTCGTCCAATCAGGAAGGCGCGCACTATATTAGTGTGTTCCTACATGCCTGTCGCCCCGCCAATTACTGACAGGTGGCTCCATCCATGTGAAAGAAGGCGTACTAGCAGTTAGCTTCTTTCTACCCCTAGCAGGTGGCGCTTGATGGCTTTCTATTCTTTTATCTGTTTGTTTTTGGACAGGCGAACGCCCGTTACAAAGGGACTGGCCCCCGTTTCGATTTCTCTGTGTCGCCACCTGTTCGAATCAGTTCCTCTGTTGTCACATCACAGTTATTTTCAATGTTCCTATCATGTTCATATAACTAGTGAAGCAGCGCAACGGCACAAGGCCAGGGGAAGAAGGGGACGAACACAGAGCTCAACTGGCAACACATGTTTATTCCGTATGCTAACAGCATATATATACACTTTTGCACCTTAGAAAAAACAACAGAAACAGAGAAGACCGGAAAGTACCAAACCCAGTCACTATGCGCATGCAGCTGTATCCCGTGTATATTGCTCATTTGATATCAGAAAGTTGTGCTCTTTCAACGAGGTGGCAACGGAAGGAGTGCTGATACAATTCGCACCCAGCTTCATGATTTCAGAGGCCTCAATAATCTCTCGTGTAAGCTTATCCTTATGTTTAGTAACTACTTGGCTGTCTTTGAAAACGGGGTAACATGAACACTCACGACATTGAATACCTGTGTGGCGGGCCGGCCTCTTAACGGTGTTTCCATGCTCCCTAAGTCTTTCATATATGTTGAATTCCAATGGCAGATCGGGATCAAGTTTTTCTGCTCGGTTTGGATCAGTCGTATTCCAATGGTAAAATGGGAGCGCGAGTTGTATGTTCCAATGGCAGATCGGGATCAGGCGTAAATCCCGGATTGGTCCGTGGAGCAGCGATACTTGATCCATCGAAATCGGCGGATATGACCGGAACCTCGCGTGACGTTTTCTTTTCCCCCGCGTCTGCTTCCTGTCGCGACCGGCAGCAGTCGCTTCGTTCCTGTCGTCGCTACGTGGTGAGCCGGGCGAGCCGGGGCAGCCGGGCACTTTCCAGTCAACAGTGGACGGCAATGATCTTGCTTCGAGCCGTGCGGCACTAATTTTGCTTCGTGGAAGTGACAGTTCCGACTCGGGCACTGAAAGCTCAGAGTCCAGCAGTGAAGATTCGTCTGAAACGGACAGCGAGCGTGAAGCTGCCGGCCTGTATTCCTGCCGCCGGCGTCAGAAAAATGCGCTAATATTCTTTGTTCGCGTTCATAACAAGCCCTGGAGTAGAGGAATGTAAAAAATGAATCATTTTTGAGGATCGTTGGCCAATACCGATTTGCTGGTAGAAGTGATAACTACGATACAGCAAATTCCTTCCTGATGCCCAGTGCGGCTGGCCTGCTGTCTGCTAGCTCTGCTGTTGGAGGCGTCGCAGAAATCGATCAGGTCTTTATTTTATTATGAGACGAGGAACACAGTAAAACGGTGACGCGAGTACCACCTTTACTACAGCGCTGGCCAGTTCCGAAGCGCCCTCAGCTGCGGCATCGATGAAAAACAGGCTTAGCGACGACTACGGTAGCCAGGGAGAAACGTTGAACGGGGGGCAGCGCAGTTCGTCGCTCGGCTTGTCCGCGGGCGGCGTCGTTGCCGAAAGCTCGACTGTGTCGCTGATTGGTTCAGCGGCTTGCGTCTCGCAGTCGCAAGGCCGGAAAATCGAGCAGCGAGCGACTTAAGGTTGCCACCTCGTTGCCGCCTGCGCGTCGTCCGCCACTTCTTTCGTGAACGGTAGGGACAGGCTCACTGGCTCTCCGAAGACTACGGCCGCATACTCGCGTGTTTACGGAGAGTGGACCATCCTGTCATACGCTTTGATTTTGGTTTAACATTACGCCCTTCGTACTACCTCTTTTCTGTTTCGCCGAGACGGCGTCTGTAAACGCGGAGATCGCGCCTCGCGCAACTCCTGTCGCACTTGAACACGAAGCTAGCAGGGCGTCCGCTCCGGCGGCGCGCCTAGTTTCCGCGGCTCGCCGCTGCGGCGCTGGCGTCGCGCTCCCGAGGGAGCACTCGCATTCCAATCGCAAAATGGGAGGTGGCGAAGCTACGCACTCCGACGCGCTCCGTACGCGATCCGGCGGAGCGGTTTCGATCTGCCATTGGAATTCAGCATTAGACACCGGCCAGTTTGGCCGATGTATGAACCAACACACGTCAACGGGACTGAATACACCACGTTATCTTGGCATGGCACAAACTTCATCCTATGGTTTTTTTTTGCAATCACGACCAGATTTCGATCTTTTATCCGGGCCATTTACCCTCGCACATAAGCCACTCAGTCTCACAGGTGCCGAAAAAACATCTACTCCAGCCTTTTTGCCTATTCGGTTTAAATTGTAGGAGACAACATGGGTATAAGGTATAACTGGCAGAATTTAAAGAGGATAGGCAAAAAGGCTGGAGTAGATGTTGTTTTTTCCGCACCTGTGAGACTGAGTGGCTTATGTGCGAGGGTAAATAGCCCGGATAAAAGATCAGAATCTGGTCATAATTGCAAGAAAAACCACAGGATGAAGTTTGTGTCATGCCAAGATAACGTGCTGTGTTCAGTCCAGTTGACGTGTGGTGGTTCATACATCGGCCAAACTGGTCGGTGTCTAAATGAAAGACTTAGGGAGCACGGAAACAATGTTAAGAACGCTGCCCGCCACACAGGTATTCAATGTCGTGAGTGTTCATGTTACCCCGTTTTCAAAGACAGCCAAGTAGTTACTAAACATAAGGATAAGCTTACACGAGAGATTATCGAGGCCTCTGAAATCATGAAGCTGGGTGCGAATTATATCAGCACTCCTTCCGTTGCCAACTCGTTGAAAGAGCACAACTTTCTGATATCAAATGAGAGATGTACAAGCGATACAGCTGCATGCGCATAGTGACTGGGTTTGGTACTTTCCGGTCTTCTCTGTTTCTTTTGTTTTTTTCTAAGGTGCAAAAGTGTGTATATATATATATATATATATATATATATATATATATATATATATATATATATATATATATATATATATATATATATATATATATATATATATTGTTAGCATCCGGAATAAACACTTGTTGTCAGTTCAGCGCTGTGTTCGTCCCCTTCTTCCCTTTGGGCCTGTGCCGTTGCGCTGCTTCACTAGATATGTCAGAACAACTCGCCCACCAGTTCATGTGTATATAAATTTATTTATTAAGCATGAAATGCTTTTAGCTCCCATTGTCGGCAGTGTGGCGACGTCACGCCGAGACCGAGAGCCATCATCCGGGCACTGAAATCCACTCATCCGGGCACTGAATTCCAGTCATCCGGGCACTGAAATCCACTCATCCGGGCACTGAAATCCACTCATCCGGGCATTGAATTCCAGTCATCCGCGCACTGAAATCCACTCATCCGGGCACTGAAATCCACTCATCCGGGCACTGAATTCCAGTCATCCGGGCTCTGAAACGAGAACATCCGGGCACCGTACGAGACTTAACGAGATTTAACGAGACTCTCTAAGCCCTCCTACGCGACCGGCATGCAAGCGCCGGTTGGTCTCCAAACGAGACAAAAAATAACTGCTGCCAGTGCCTTCTCAATGTTTATCAAGATATCAGTGGAGCTGTGGGTTTGATAATGCACGGAATTATAATTTTCGATTTCTAATAACGCATGCAAAAAGCACATAAATGCCACGTTACACTTCGTTGTCATACGTGATCCGGGGGAGAAGCGCTGCGTTCAAAGGGCAAGGCATCGCGCCGAACGGGTGGTGGCGTTCCTCCCTTCCTTTACGGTGCGGTTCGGGTGTCCACCGAGATGGCAGAGAATTACTGCGCCATTTCCTTTCCTCAAAAAAACCTTGCGTTCAAATGTAAAATGTAAATTGGTTTTTGAGGAAGGCATCGCGCTTAACGGGTGGTGGCGTTCCTCCCTTCCTGTACAGTGCGGTTCGGGTGTCCACCGAGATGACATTAGGCCGGTAAACATTTCATGCTTACTCTACTCTCGTTTACGGGAGAAGCAGAGATTTTTTTCAGTGTGGTCACTACATTATAAAACTGGGCAGAATGCATGCCGGAGAGGCCGAATGTTGATGGTGGCGAAATGCAAAACAAGCCCATGCGCTGCGCGAAAGTTCACGCATATTTGGTCAAAATTAATCCTGAACCCTTCGCTATGGCGTCTGCCATATCTCATGAGAGACGATGTCATTCTCATTTTCGATACTCTAACTGCGACAGTACTCAATTGTTCCGACTTTTGCGCACACGTTAGCACGCCAATGGGGCTCATTTCATCGTCCTCATCACAACTCCATTCGGCTCTGCTGGTAGCGTCTTCCTCCAGGTTGACAACAATAGCTGGTCCCTGGTCAACAACATCATCGATGATTGGTCCAGATTATTCATCTCATCTTCCTCACTAATAATATGCTGCACGTAATTACATTTCTCAGCTGTCACTTCCACCATCAACCTGACTACTCCCACTACATTGCAAAGGCCTCTCCCATGTCTCCCTAAGTAACCCTGTCCTTTGCCAGTTGCAGCCACCGTATCCCCGCAAATTTCTTAATCTCCTAACACTCTGCCGCCCCCTGCTACGTTTGCCTTCTCTTAAGGTCCACTCCGTTACCCTTAAGGACCAGCGGTTACCTCGCCTTCGCATTACATGCCATGCCCAAGCACACTTCTTCCTCTTGATTTTGACTACGATACCATTAACCCGCGTTTGTTCCCCCCCCCCTCCGCCCGCTTCAGATCTCTTAACGTTACACCAATCATTTTTCTTCCCATAGCTCGCTGCGTCGTCCTTAACTTATGCTGAGCCCTCTAAGTTAGCCTCCACGTTTCTACCCCACAGGTGAGCACCGGTAAGATACAGCAGTTGTAGACTGTGTTTTAAGAAAGGAGACGTCAAGGCCATGAAGAATTACAGACCGATTAGTTTACTGTCAGTTGCCTACAAGGTATTTACTAAGGTAATCGCTAATAGAGTCAGGAGAACCCTAGACTTCAATTAACCAAATGATCAGGCAAGCTTTCGTAAAGAATATTCGACAATTGACCATATTCACGCTAACAATCAGGTGATAGAGAAATGCGCAGAATATAACCAACCCCTATATATAGCCTTCATGATTACGAGGAAGCATTTGACTCAGTTCAAAGCATGATCAGTGAATTAGGCAGGCACAGCAGAACGATGGGGCTAAAAATTAACATGCAGAAAACCAAAGTAATGTTCAACAGACTAGCAAGGGAACAGCAGTCCGCAGTCCGCAGTTGGTAGCCAGGTGCTGGAAGTAGTAAGAGAATATGTCTATTTAGGGCAGGTAGTGACCACTGATCGAGATCATGACAGGAAAATAACTAGAAGAATAAGAATGGGGTGGAGCGCATATGGCAGGTTATCTCAGATCATAATTGGCAGTTTACCAATATCCCTCAAGAGAAAAGTATACAACAGGTGTATCTTACCGGTACTCACCTATGGGGCAGAAACGCGGAGGCTGACAAAGAGGGTTCGGCTTAAGTTAAGGACAGCGCAGCGAGCTATTGGAAGAAAAATGATAGGTGTAACGTTAAAAGATCGGAAGCGGGCGGAGTGGGTTAGAGAACAAACGCGCGTTAATGATATCCTATGTTCAAATCAGGAGGAAGAAGTGGGCTTGGGCAGAGCATGTAATGCGGAGGCAAGATAACCGATGGTCCTTAAGGGTAACGGAGTGGATTCCAAGAGAAGGCAAACGTAGCAGGGGGCGGCAGAAAATATGGTGGCCGCGGCTGGCGAAGGACAGGGTTAATTCGCGAGAAATGGGAGAGGCCTTTGCCCTGCAGTGGGCGTAGTCAGGCTAATGATGATGATGATTTGACTCAGTGGAAACTTCAGATCTCATGCAGGCATTGCGGAATCAGGTTGTAGAAGAGTGTTATGTGAAAATATTAAAGATATTTGTAAATATTGCACAGCTACCATAGCCCTCCATAAATTCATCAATAAAATTCTAATAAGGAGAGGTGTCAGGCAAGGAGACACGATCTCGCCAATGCTATTCAGCGCCTGTTTACAGGAGGTATTCCGGGGCCTGAGAAGGGAACAGTTGGGGATGAGAGTTAATGGAGAATACCTAAGTACTATGTGATTCGCATATGACATAGTCTAGGTAAGTCACTAAGGAGTTGAACTGCAAAGCACGTTCAATGATTTAGACAGGCAGAGCAGAATGGTTTGGTTAAAGATTAGCATGCAGAAAACATGCTGGGCCTTCTGTTTGAACCACGTACCGACTAGCCCATACGAATACCTTAAACCAAAGTAATGTTCAACAGTCCAGCAAGGGAACAGCAGTCCGCAGTTTGTAGCGAGGCGCTGGAAGCAGTAAGAGAATATGTCTACTTAGTGCAGGTAGGGACCGCTGATCCGAATCACGAAAAGGAAATAACTAGAAGGATAAGAAAGAGGTCGAGCGCATATGACAGGTTCTCTCAGATCATGAATGGTAGCTTACCAATATCCCTAAAGAGAAAAGTATACAACAGGTGTATCTTACCGGTACTCACCTATGGGGCAGAAACGTGGAGGCTAACAAAAAGGGTTCAGCTTAAGTTAAGAACGACGAAGAGAGCTATGGAAAGAAAAATGACAGGTGTAACGTTAAGATATCGGAAGTGGGCGGAGTGGGTGAGGGAACAAACCCGGGTTAATGATATCCTAGTTGAAATGAAGAGGAAGAAGTGGGCTTGGGCATGCCATGTAATGCGAAGGCAAGATAACCGCTGCTCCTTAAAGGTAACGGTGTGGACCTCAAGAGAAGGCAAACGTAGCAAGGTGCGGCAGAAAGTTAGGTGGGCGGATGAGATAAAGTAGTTTGCGGGGATAAGATGGCCGCAACTGGCAAAGGACAGGGTTAATAAGAGAGACACGGGAGAGGCAGTGGGCGTAGTCAGGCTGATGATGTAGATGCTCCACGCGACACCTCTTCCGGACAGCGAAGTCTGTATGTCCTTTTTTAAGGCTACTCATCCGCCGGACACAGAATAATATATGGCGCGTTGTCTATCACTATAACGGTGCCGGCTTCTGCGGGTCCAACATTAAGCCCGCTTTCACCGTCTGCGTAGTCCATTGGTAAAGCGTTTGCTCGCTCACCTGGGTGCCTTCTTTCATCCCCTTGATGAGCGCATTTGTACTTGAACTGCATGCCGCCGCTCTCCACGCGAAGCTCTTCAAAAAACTAACTGCGATCGCGTGCTTGGGAAAACAGCGCACTCTCGATTTAGGGCACAGAGGCGACACAACCGACTCGGCCGACGCCATGTTGGAAAATGGCAACGCATCACTTCCTCGCAGCAGGCTTCCGCAGAACTGCGTCCGCACAGTCTTTGTCTGTTAATTTCACTAATGATTGAAGCACTGTCTAAAAACTAAATCGACCAGTCCAAACTATGTTTTAATCGCTGCGCTTATGGTTTGGTTACACTGCTCAACTATTCGAGGGACTATTTTTTGTGTTCCTGCCGCCATGAGTGGACGAGAGAGCTCTGCCTTCGGTAGTGCTGCAAACATCTTGTGAGACGAAGTATAGGTATCAGAAATGGCAAGTGGTTACTTATTCTTCGAAAACATAGCGCACAAAGGACACGGACGACAGAGAAGTGGACAGGACAGGACAGCGCCTGTCCTGTCCACTTCTGTGTCGTCCGTGTCCTTTTTGCGCTATGTTTTCGAAGAACTCTTACCAACTAGCTCAAACCAAGCTACTGGTCACTTACTGATCGAACTGCGCGACAACGTCCAGTACTCGAAACACGCAAACATTGTATCTGTAGGGAACATTCCTGTCTCCGTGACTTCGCACCGATCTCTGAACACTGTCCGAGGAGTAATATCTGAAACTTATTTTTGTCAAAATCAACGAAAAAGACATGGTTGAAGGGATCAGCGGCCAAGACGTCATAGACGTTCACCGAATCAAGATCCGGAAGGACAATAAGGAAATAGGCACCAAAAGATTGATCCTCACATTCAACACCAGCATGCTGCCCGACAAAATCGAAGCGGGATATTTGAAAGTTAATGTAAGACCATACATACCCAAACCTCGCGGATGTTTCAAATGCCAAAGGTTCGGTCATGGTCCAATGAGTTGCTTGCGCAGAATTCGCTTCGATGGATAACAATACTGATGAATCTGACGCTGCCCCGTGCTGCGCAAAGTGTGAAGGTGGCTGCGCTGCATTCTCCAGGGCGTGTCCGTCCTGGAAGGAAGAAAAAGAGGTAGTCACCATAAAGTCCCAGCAAAACATTTCATTTGAAGAAGCGAGACGGCGTTTTTCGCTTAACAACAGATTCTCCTTTACAGCAAAACCCTACTAACTTGGCTGAGGTGGTGTGCTGTGGCAGAGTGCCACAGAATCTGTAGCTGACAGCCGTGCGGTGCGGACGCATGTTTAGGTGCTCTTAGGATCAGAAGTGGTGAACGGGATCGGACGGACTGACGACTGCAAGAGCGATGTGACTGCGGGAAATAGATGAGTACTTTATTTTAATATTTAGAAAGTAGGGTGTGTTTAGTTTTAGGCTAGTTGGGGGAAGTGCAGGCTAAAGAGCAGAATTCAGGTCAGTGACCTGTAACGGCCGGGTCTATTCTGGCCGGCTGCTATATTTTTGCAGCGCTCATTTTTTAGTCAACTTTTCTAGAAAGATAGTTATTCCTTTTCTAGGAGACAGGCACTTGCGGTAGCCAAATTTTAGTTCTGCGCGTGTGCTTTTTTTCTTTTGAGCCTGTAGGTATCCTGGCATTTTGTGGTAGCAATAATCGAGTGCTGCTAAGTTGGTCAAGACTCTGAATGTTAAATGAAAGGAGTGTGAGGCGTCGGTGAATTTAAAAGAAACGCGCTTCGAATCGGTAGAGGAGGCCGAAGGCGCAGATTTCATCTGCAAATGCTACGTATAGGTGCACGCCTAGACGGGGCTGACCAAGCGGACACCAAACTTGTGTTAGATATGGATGCTCTAGAAAGAGTTACAGGTAGAGAGGGCAGAGAAGCGCAAACTTCAAGAATAGCTTGGTCAGTTGGAAGCAAAAATGGCTGACACCGGCATCGAAAGCCGGACATTCCAGTGCCAGCCACGTGGATGGGGCTTGCACTAGCATGGACAGCGATAACAAAGCAAGTCAGACAAGTTCAGACAGGAACAGCTACGCACACGTTGCAGCTAGGAAGTCGGGAGGCGATTGAAAGGAGGGGACCAAGGTAAATTCAAAGTCTGAGATCTCAGTCACTGGTAAGAGGCAGCGAAATCCGGAAGGTAGGAGGGAGGGAGAGAGTACCCTAGTGCTTATCGCTGGTGTCCTAAACATGAGGAGGTGCAAAAGAACTATAATGGAGCGTGTAAAGGCCGATAGCCGGGTAGAAGCCGGGGTACTCCCAGGGAGGACAATGAACGAGGTACTGAGAGAGACAGAAAGTGAACTTTCGGAGAATGTTGCAGGGCGTAAATTGGCAGTGGTAGCGGCGGGGCGAAATGGTGTCCTGAATGGCGACACCGCACAAGTAGTGGAGAGAATTGCTGAGGGAGTTGACGGTATAACGGTGATAGCACAGAAAGTTCAGACTGTAGTGCAGAATGCCGGAGGTGCAAGGAAGGAACGGAGAGTTTCCCAACGACGTTGTGAATCTTAATCGAGAGATAAGGAAGTTAAGCCTGTTGAAAGGCTTTGAGGTGGCAGACTTAAACAGAGAAGTGCACACAGCAGGCTTTGGCAGAGGCTTTGGCAGAGGCTTTGGACGCAATGGCATCCATTTCAGTAGAAGGGTAAGAGCAGGGATCGGCTGGAGCCTGGCAGGCCGGGCGGTAGCTTTTTTAAGCGGTCCACGGTGGCTCAGGGCGTAGAGGTAGGTAGAAGCGATGTAGAAAGTGCAACAGTGGCGGCTAAGCCGAACAAAATGGCCAGTAGTAGGCCGAGGAAGAAAGTTCTAAAAAGAAATTAAACGCCAGGATCAGTTACATAAACATGCAAGGGGGCAGAAAGAGTGCGATATGGCTAGAAATCGAAGAGCATTTCAAGGACGAAGAAGTGGTGTGTATGCTCTATGCGAGACACATCTCAGGGATCTAGAAGATCCACCGTTAATCGATGGCTACGTCTGATAAGGCTGCAAGAGAACAAACAACTGAGAAGAAAGGAGGAGGAACAGGTATGCTGATACATTGAGGAGCAACTTGGCAAAGAAGAAAAACTTGCAAAGGAGATGTCTGAATAACAGGTACAATTGCCAGTAAAAGGACTTGGCTAGGGGTCCATGGTAGAGAGAGGGTGTGGTTGATGGTCCTTTGCGATCACAAAAATGAACAAGGGAGGGGAAAACCTCAGGTTGCTTGAGGCAACGTTTCGACAAGGGAACTTGTCTTCGTCTGGGCAAAGCGTTCATCATTGGCAGGGATTAAATAGGGCCTTCGCTCCGAGGAGGAAGGTCCCGGGGGTGGGGAAGGAAAGTGGTGTGAGAGGGGATGCGTGTCAGGAAGAGGAGGGAGGTGAACCTTGATTCGTTAAGCTGCAATAGTGGAAAAACTTATATCCGGGGGGGGGGGGGGGGGTGTAATGAACAAAGGCTTTGAAGGGGCTGCGACGGGGGGAGGCGCTGTAGGACCTGAAAAACTCAGATAAGAGGATTAGTCAGCGTGGTACAGGGAAATGAGAAGAAGGCAAAGAACATAGGCTGGCACTGGAAGGCGGGGCATTTCCAAGGAAGGACAAGGCAGGGGGGGGGGGGGGGGAATGGCTCGAGTTCAGAGAAAGCCAAAAAGGAGGGGCGGAGGGGGTAACAGGAATGTCATGGTTTCCGAGAACTGATAGTAGGGGATTAGGAGGAAAAAAAGGGGGGGGGGTGAGTCACAGGGAGACGGTGAGAAGGCCGGAATTGTGGTGGAAGATATGACGTGGGAAGGGTGCAAAGAGCGATAGTATACTCGGAAGTACTTGTATTTGGCCGTGTTGGTTTATAACTTTTCAGGAGGACACAGGGGCGCAACAAAAGACCCGGACATAGAAGCAGACAGGGACAAGCCCTTGTCCCTGTCTACCTCCACGCCCGTGCCCCCCATCCCGCCTCTGTGTCCTCCTGAAAAGATAATATACTTATGCGAGGTTCTAGGAAATGGTCTGAGCACGTGCAAGACATTTGTTAATTTAAAATTGTGCTAACCCTGGAATGTACCTGAGAGATTCCAGTTTTCCTCTAGACATGTTAATCCCTGTTGGTTGCAGTGTTTTAAATTTGTGGATTAGGAATGCTTCTCTGTATTTTCTGTCCCTAGTCGATTTGAAGCCTGACTGAAGAATGAACAATTTGAGTTCGTCGAATTTGTGATGGCGTTGATTAAAATGGGTCGACACTGCCTTCTGTTCATTCCATGTTGTGTCAGCCCGGTGCCCGTTTAATCTGGCACTCATTGTTTGCCCGGTTTCCCCGATATATTGTTTCTGGCAGAAGGAGCACTGGAGCATGTAGATAATATTGGACGTTATGCAGTCAAAACTAGTCTTTATATCGAAACTGAAATCGTTTGCCGTACTTTTAACCGTAGTGTCCCTTTGTAAATGTTTGCATGTCTTGCATCTAGGTCGAGAGCATGAAGTTACTGTCGGTGGTGGTTTCTTACCGAGCCTAGCATGCACCAGGATGTCCTTCAGGTTTGTGTTGCGTCTGTATGTTACCCTTGGTGCGTCGGGAAATATTTTCTTGAGACGGTCGTTACCAGTTAAAATGGGGTGGTATTTCCGCAGGATATTGTTTGTTTGGAAGCGCGTTTGAGTATTTCGTTATAAGTTCAGGAGGTCGTTGACTGTTAGCTTTTGTTCGTTTTTAAGAACTACATCTCGTTTCAAAGTGGTTGCTCGTTGGAACGCATTATTGAGGGTTGTCTGTGGATGGTTTCTGGTGATTAGTGTGTTTTTTAGCGAGTGTAGGTGTTTCAGGTAGTCGTCGTCGTCGCTACATATTCTTCTTAGTCTCGTTGCCTGTCCTACGAATATACCTTGTTTGCAGTGTCTTGGATGATGGCTAGTGAAATCTAAGTATTGTTGTCGGGCAGTGGGCTTCCTGTAAAGTGTGGTTTTGAGCTTGCTATTTTCTAAACGGACAGTGGTGTCAAGGAAATTGACTTGCGTTTTCGAGGAGTTGAAGGTGAATTTAATGCTAGAGTGGCATGAATTGAAATGTGTGACGAATGTCTTTAGGGTCTCAGCCCCATGCTCCCATATCATGAAAATGTCGTCTATGTAACGCAGGTATATAAGTGGTTTTTTTAGAAATGAATTTAGAAGTTGAGATTCTAGTAGCCCCATAAAAATGTTCGCGTAAGTGTGTGCGAAGGTAGTGCCCATGCTTGTTCCAAATACTTGAAGGTAGTAAGAAGAATCGAATTCAAAGTAGTTGAGTGTTAGTACCAATTAGGGGTAGTTTATTTAGGGACAGGGGACAAGTGCAGGCAAGAAAACCAGTATCTAGTTCAGTGTCTCAATAACGATACAAAACAGTTTGGAGACGGTGCTTATATTACTCTTCTTCGTGACGTGAATGGCCACATCGATGATCTGGATGGATGCACAGAGTGTAATGGGAAGTCGATGTGCCGTTGAGCGGCACAACCTAGTTATAGTCAATAGAGAAACTAAATGTCAGGGACAAATCACGTGAAAATTCCGTAACCTGCAACGACCATTGACTACTGCCATTGTCGCAGGGCATCTAAAGCGTGTTGCGTAAATCAGAGAAAATCGAAAAAAATTCTCTCGGCCTAACCACTCGTTTGTTGGCGCTCAAATTCGGCACAGTGGTTGAATTTGATAGTCACTTTTGAGATAGTCACTTGACAATCACATATGTGGGGTATTTGCCTGATTCGGTCAGAATTATTTGAAAATCCCCATCCTATGCGGCTACGGCGAATCAAAATCGAAAGGCTTCGTAGCAACGGTACCCGTGGCGCCATCTCGCACCCACCGTAGAAACCCAGCTGTGCCAAGTTTGTGGGCAAATGATCTTTGCATCGTGCTCTCTGCTGCGAAGCAGCTAAGACATCGCCGAAAATACGGTCGTTCAGCGATCAAGAGGAGGTCATGGCTGTGACTTGGCTATGCAAGTCCAACTCCTCCCATCGCCCTCCCGTGTACAGGGCATGTTTCTCCGGTGGGTGCGAGATGGCGCCACGGGTACCAGTGCTGCGAAATATCGGTTTTTGTTCGCCGTCGCAGCAGACGATGGGGATTTCGAAATAATTCAGACCGAATCAAGCAAGTACTCCACATAAATGTAGTATAAAGCAAAACTGGCTGCCAAACGCACTCTCTGCTTGGAGTTTGAGCTTCAACAAACGAGCGGTCAATTGGGCCGAGAGAATTTTTTTTTTTCGATATACTGTGATTTACGCAACAGTCGGTATAGCAAGCTCGCAGTAATGGAAATAGACGAAAAAGGGAAGTACAGCATAGGAAGTCATGATGACCGTATTAGTATAGTGTACTAGAACAGGGAGGTATTCTAGTGCACTATAGTATTTGTCGTGTTTTGTCGGGGACAGCAGACGAAGGCCAGGTGGGTGGAAAACCGAACGTGGTTTAGCGTGGTTCCATCACAGCTTGTTAATGGAATGCCCGGTGGCCGAGCAGCGCGGCTTATCTTACAGCCAGCTCTCGCGATAGTCGCGCCGCCGCTATCGCTCTAGCCGCGACGATTACACAACACTTATCCCCTTTTATTTAGAGGGTGCAATTGTATCCTTACACAATAGTTAAAAGCCAGCTTCGTATCACTCGGGTGGACGGCGATTTCTTGAGGGGTAGCGCCTTCCAAGAGCCGACGTCTCCGATGTAGGAGCGGGCGCCGGAGGGACCTCGGGAGGCTGCAAGGGCACCGGCTGTTCTGATGCTGGCTGGTCACCTGTTTGGTTTGGAGGGAAACGCAGGAACCCCTCCACGTTGTCTACGTCGGATGACCCTGGTGTCACCTTAGGGCTTGTGTTACCCAGCCCAGGTGCCGACGCCAGATGAACTTGCCTCGGGGTATGCTCACCAGGACTTTCTAGGAGTAACTAAAGTGGCTGTTCGGGCTTGTTGGTCAGTGATCACGGTTAAAGAATCACGGTACCGCGAAAAGACAAGGACAAACGAAGGAGTGGACAGGACTAGCGCTGACTACCAACACATTTATTCAAAGAAACAAGCAGCTTTTATAATGTCATCCAACACCCACGTGACCAGATAAAGCAGCAGGCGCGGGAAATCTAACACTGATACACATCATTGCACACAACATGGAAGTGGCAGCACATCAAGGCGATGCAACATCACCCTGGTGCCTAAAAACTGCATGGCTAGACCAGGATGAGGCAAAATAAACAAGTAACAAAAGAATGAATTATCGTCTACTGCCCTCCACTCACCGTGAGGCAATTGGCAGAAACAAAGAACAAAAGCCAAAACAAAACACTACCGCAAAACTGTGTAAAAGTCGAAGCAAAGCCCGGTGTCAAAGAGACAATACAAGTCAAAGAGACAATACAAAGAGTCAATGCAAGACAATACAAAGAGTCAAAGAGACAATACAACAAAAAGGAACGCTACGCGAAAGCTGTGTCAAATGCTGGAAGCCATACAGAGTCTAAGAAAAAGTTAAAAAGTTCTAAGGAACATGTCAAAAAGTTCTAAAGAACAAAAGTCAAGCAAAACAGAGACGTAATTAAAGCGGACCTAGAAAACTCAACTCTTTGTCTAACAGTAAAATTGAAGGGGTGCTAATGCACTTGTCTCCAGGTTTGGCGATCGAACGTGCTTCAATGATGACCCTTTCTATTTCGGTCCTCGCTCGTGCTCTGATGACCGTGCGCTTAAAAGAATGGTTCGCACCCTTTACAAATCTTGCAGTGGTCGTCCAGGTGCCCGCCGCTTTTGTTGCGTACCTTCCGGCGGTGCTCAAGCAGTCTCTCGTTGAGGCACCTGCCGGTTTGCCCAATATAAACGCTCCCACACTTCAGAGGTATCTCATAGACGACACATGTAGCACACTGCGTAAACGGATCAACATGTCTTAGAGGGCAAACCTTTTTCTTCTGCTTTGCCAGCAAGGTAAAAACTTGTGATACTTTGCACGGGGCTGAAAAGAGGAGATTAACATTGTTTTTTTTGCGACCTTCTTTAAGTTATGGGACAGCTTGTGAAGATATGGGATTACGGCCAGGGGAGGCCGTTTAGCCTTCTCAGGCTTGCCTGCGTCTTTGCCTTGAACTTTTACCTTCTGTAGAAGTGTCTCAGAAACACTACGCACCAGTGCTGGTAAGTAGCCAGCACCGTAAAGACGTTGGACTTGGTTCGCAACGCTGCTTCGCATGGTATGGGGAGCGCTTTTCGTGACCGCTGCCTGGATGATGGATGAAGCAATGCCTCGCTTGATCAATTTCGAGTGTGCGCTGTCATGCGGAAGAAGTCCCTTCTTAGACGAGGGTTATACGTCCAACAGAGGTGATTCTCTTCAAAGGTAAACACCACTTCCAAAAACTGTACAGCCTTGCCGCTCGGAGGTTCGCACGTAAAATTGAGTCCCCCAGAGTGGGATTTGAAAAAGGCGACAATATCACTTGTAACACGGTCTACAGAACCAGGCGGGAAGCTTTTGAGGACAATCAGAAAATCATCCACGTACCGGTAGACCGAATGGACCACAGTACTCGGGAGATCCTGGCTAATGCGGTGATCGGCGGCGGCCAGGTAGATGTATGAAATTCTGGATGCGTTTCAAGAACTCAGTCATGGTTTGGAATACACTTGTGAATTGCCACAGAACAACAAGTTACAGTTTTTGGACTTGGAACTCTTCTTGGAACGAGACAGATTCTGTTGCATGTATAAACCTCGAAGTCAAAAAGAGCTGTTGTCCTACGAGTCGGCTCACTCAAAAACAGTGAAACGAGCCATAGCCACATCAGGATTAGGGTCTGCACTAATGAAATCATGTGAGAATTGCATGCAAGAAACTTTCCAACTGCAGACCGCACGGTTACTACAGGCAGGTTTTCCGCATTCAGTGATATCGGCAGTGACTGAAGCTTTGCTTCAGAAAGTTAAAGGCAGGAAGGAAAATGTTACTCAGGAAAGCGACAAGAGGGTGAGACCAGCCGTAGTCCCGTATTCTCACCGTGTAGCACATAATTTGAAAAAAGTCGCCAATAAATCTGATTCCCGTAGTGTTTTCTGCCCCTTGCAAGCTAGCTACGTTGTGTAATAGGATTAATAACGATAAACCAAGTGACCAAACCTGTGGCGTAAAGCACGCCAACATGTTCTTCAGGTGTAGGGAAGGGGTGATCTACCAGAGATCGCTTACTTGCGACAAAGTTTATATTGGACAAACCGGAAGGTGCTTGAACAAACGTTTAAGGGAACACGAGCGTTCACTTGAAAAAGGAACTGGCTCTAATCTAGCGCTTCATTGCAAAGAATGCAAATGCATGCCTCGTTTACGCGAAACTGTCGTTCTAGATAGAAATAGAGACAGCGTAGCCCGGCAGTTAAAGGAAGCTTTCTTTATAAAAAGTAAGGGATTGGAATGTGTCAGTGACGCGTCAAAATCATTGTACGAGAGTGAACTTGCCTTTTTAGAACTACATTGCTAAATTTTTATTGCTGACTATGCGTGTTTCAATCATTCAGTAATTTCTGCTCCATCGTTTTATTGTTAAGGTCTGTGCACTTTTTCAGCCCCACGTTGTCACATTCAGTCAGTTTTTTTTTCCTTTCACAATTTCATTTCGTCAGTTTTTATCGGTTTTATCCTTGTTACCTGCTATTGATGTTTTATGCGTTTTTATGGCTCTTTACACCTTGTTACTTTCACTGTTCATAGTCATCAAGTGTATTTTTTTCTGATTTTGTTATCATCCCTTGTTTGATTCAGTTGACTTTTAGCTTCTTCACCCTGTTATGTTTCTTTCGCTTTTATGGCTCTTTACACCATGTGACGTTGACTGCATCTGATTATCTTTGCCACTGACTTCCTATATATTGCCACCTAGTATTGCCAGGTGGCGCATGCGAAGTAGGGCGACGACGACGAAGTAGGGCTCGCGGCGAGTGGAATCTGTCGCTGTTGTTGCCCCAGCTTGCCTGCCTCCCCTTTCGTGCCTGCTAATAAAGCCCCCTTTGTCAGCAAGTACGTTACAGTCTGGTGGAGGTGCTGGGTACCCGTGAGCCCATGCAAGAGACCCCTCCAGGCAGCCGTCGAGCCAGCCCTGTACCGCTTGACACCCCGGTACATCGCTTCAGCCGGAGGATCCAGGGACTGCCATCGGAGATTGGACCATCAGAGAGCGGCGCCATGGCGACAGCCGCTCCTCCTACTCTACAAACCGCTGCTGTCGCGCCATCCCAGTACACCTTGCAGACTCCGCGGATTCCCAAGACGTTCCGTGGGGAACTTTTTGAGGATGTGGAGGACTGGCTCCTTCACTTTGAACGCGTAGCTGCGTTCAACCAATGGGACGACGCAGCCAAACTCCGCAACGTTTACTTCAGCCTCGAGGATGGTGCTCGTACCTGGTTTGAGAATCGAGAGGACGTTTTGATCTCGTGGCATGAGTTCCGTCGTCGGCTGCTGGAGGCCTACACAAGCGCAGATCATCGCGAACGAGCTGAGCGTGCGCTACAATCCCGCATCCAGATGCCGAACGAAAGCGTTCAGATGTACGTCGAGGACATGACGCGCCTGTTTAGAAGAGCTGATCCGGCCATGCCAGAAGACAAGAAACTCCGGCATTTCATGCGTGGCGTCAAAGAACAGCTCTTTGCAGGCCTCGTGCGCAGCCCACCATCGACCGTTGCTGCATTCCTTGCCGAGGCCGCGACGATGGAAAAGGTTCTTCAACAACGTTCTGCGACTTACAACCGGCCCGTGCATGCTGCAGTCACCGAATCGTTTGCCACCTCCGGGAGCCACCCTGACAATTTACGCGAACTGATTCGCTCCATCGTGCGTGAAGAGGTCCTCAAGTTTTGCAGCCCTTTGCAATCTGCACTTGGTTCGATTTCCGCTCTTGTTCGCGAGGAGGTGCAACAGGCGTTCAGGGGTCCTACCGTCGAAACACCACCTCTGCCGGGAGACTACAGCCGCCCCACCTATGCCGAAGTTGCGAGACGCCCGGCAGCAGCTTCGCAACCGCCGATTCCAGTAACGCCTCCTGCACCGCTGTCCCCAGTTCCACCAATCCCGTATTTCGACGGTCGCCGAGCGCACTTGCGGAAGGCCGATGTCTGGCGCTCACCTGACAACCGGCCACTCTGCTTTCACTGCGGAGAACCAGGCCATCTCTACCGCAATTGCTCTTATAGACGCCTCGGTCTGCAGGGCTTTCGAGCCTATTCGCCCAGACCCCGGTTTGGCCACCGGCCTCCAGCCATTGAAGACTTCCTCGCGGAACAGCGACTTTCAGCCCGTGCGCCGCATCAGCCGCGCTCATCTTCTCCGAGGCGCTCTTCCCCGAACCCGCACAGCTCCTCGCGAGCAGCACAGGGTCGCTCGCCGAGCCCTCGCCGGGAAAACTGAGACCAGCGACCTTCGGGGGCGAGGTCGCTGGGAGTCGCTGCGCTGAAGACCTCCCGACGCCGCCGCTACGCTCCGACCGTGAACAGATAGCACCGTCATCTGACCAAGACAGCTGCGTTTCCTTGGACATACCTGTTCTTCTCGACGGTCACAGAGTCAGTGCATTAGTGGACACCGGGGCCGACTATTCAATTATGAGTGATAAATTGGCGACTCTTCTAAAAAAAGTGCTTACGCCTTGTTCTGTAGTGCATCTCCGTACTGCCGGTGGTCATCTCGTTACTCCAAAGGGTATTTGCACGGCTCGCGTTCAGATTCAGGGATCTACGTTCGTCGTCAGTTGTGTAGTTCTGTGCAATTGCTCCCGCGATCTTAATATCGGCATTGACTTTCTGCGGGATTATGGTGCTGTCATCGACCTCCGCCAACGAATCATCACTTTTTCGACCAGTAAAGCGACCCACCTCGCCGAATCTTGCCACCGCAGTGCCGCCCTTCGTGTTTCTGCAGACAGTGTCACGTTGCCGCCACGGAGAAGTGTTTTGGTTGAAGTCACCTGCAACGACTTGCATGACGCAGAAGCAGTCGCCGAGGCTAACCGTTCACTCCTGCTTACTCAAGGCATCTGCGTCGCTCGCAGTCTACTGACGCTTCGTGGTGGCCGGTCTGCGGTCCTGATCACTAATTTTTCTAATGAGTACCGGCACCTTTTTGCAGGAACTGTTATCGCTTCTGCCGAACCTGTTACCGATATTCCCGTTTGTTTTGCGTCCGCGGCAGCCGGCACTGACGAACCTTCCCTTGAAAACGTCGACATAAACTGCCACCTGTCTCGGGAGCAACGACTGGCTTTGGAACAGCTGCTGAAGGAATACAAGTCGTGCTTCGCTTCCTCCTCGAAGGTTCGTCAAACACCCATCACGCAGCACCGCATCATCACCTATGACGACGCTCGTCCTATACGACAGCAGCCTTATCGTGTTTCTGCTAAAGAACGGGCGGTTATCCAAACTCAGGTTCAGAAAATGCTTGACGATGGCGTTGTTCAACCTTCCCAAAGCCCGTGGTCTTCACCTGTAGTCCTTGTTAAGAAGAAGGACGGCACTCTCCGGTTTTGTGTCGACTATCGCAAACTGAACAGTGTGACCAAAAAGGACGTCTACCCGTTGCCGCGCATTGACGACTCGCTGGATAGATTACGGCGCGCTAAGTACTTCTCATCCATTGACTTAAAGAGCGGCTATTGACAAATTGAAGTAGACGAACGGGACCGCGAAAAAACCGCCTTTGTGACTCCAGATGGCCTCTATGAATTTAAAGTGCTTCCTTTCGGTTTGTGCTCCGCCCCGGCTACGTTCCAACGGATGATGGACACCGTCCTCACAGGCCTCAAGTGGCAAAGCTGTCTTGTTTACTTGGACGACGTCGTAGTTTTTTCGGAAACATTTGACCAACATCTCCAGCGCCTGCGGGCTGTCCTCGAAGCCCTCCGCTCGGCAGACCTTACCCTGAAGCCCCAGAAGTGTCATTTCGGTTACGAAGAGCTCAAATTTCTGGGTCACGTTGTGAGCGCTGAGGGAGTGCGGCCGGACCCCGAAAACACTGCCGCCGTCGCACGTTTTCCCGTTCCGACCGACAAGAAAGCTGTTCAGCGCTTCCTGGGTCTCTGTGCATATTATCGGCGCTTTATTGCGGACTTTTCCACGATTGCTGAGCCGTTGACGCGCCTCACCAGGAATACCACCTCCTTTGTCTGGACCACTGAGCAACAGACCGCTTTCTCTATGCTTCGCCAGCGCCTTCAAACACCTCCCGTTCTTGCGCACTTCGACGAAGATGCCGATACCGAGGTCCACACCGACGCCAGTAACATCGGTCTTGGCGCTGTCCTTGTTCAACGCCAAGAGGGCCTTGAGAGGGTTATCGCCTATGCTAGCCGTACTCTCTCCCGCGCCGAGAGCAATTACTCCACGTCTGAAAAAGAATGTCTAGCGGTCGTGTGGGCCACCATGAAGTTTCGCCCTTATCTATACGGCCGCCCATTCAAAGTGGTCACCGATCACCACTGCCTATGCTGGCTGGCAAATTTGCGAGACCCATCTGGACGCCTGGCACGCTGGAGCTTACGGCTCCTGGAATTTGACATTACTATTGTCTACAAGTCCGGCCGCAGACACGAAGACGCCGACACACTGTCGCGTGCACCAGTTGATCCTGCCGACGCAGCGCCCGATGACGACAGCGGCTTCCTTGGTACTCTCACCGCCTCCGACCTACTGACTCGGCAGAGGGCGGACTCGGACCTTCGCCCTCTCATTGACGCCCTTGAAGGTAGTGATACGGCTATACCTCGCCACTTCTCTCGACGTCTTGGCTCCTTCTGTTTGCGGCCAGGTCTCTTGTACAAGAAGAACTCGGGAGGCAACGATAGACCTTACCTTCTCGTCATTCCAGCCGATCTCCGATCTGACGTTCTTTTCGCCTGCCACGATGAGCCCACGTCTGGCCACTTGGGCTTTTCACGTACGCTCGCCAGAGTGCGGAACATGTACTACTGGCCTGGACTTTCTGCTGATGTCAAACGATACGTTAAAAGCTGCCGAGAATGTCAGCGCCGGAAAACGCCACCACTTAAGCCGGCGGGTTTTCTCAAGCCCGTTACTGCCCCTCGCGCTCCGTTCGACCAGATCGGCATGGACCTCCTCGGTCCTTTCCCTTTGTCGCAGGGCGGCAATAAGTGGATCATAGTTGCTACCGACTATTTGACTCGCTACGCCGAGACCAAGGCGATCCCTCATGGCACAGCTTCCGAAGTCGCAGAGTTTTTCATGCACAACATCGTCCTGCGACATGGCGCTCCTTCACACGTGATTACAGACAGAGGGACGGCGTTTACAGCGCAGCTAATCGACCACATCTTTCGGCTGAGCTGCACAACACACCGCAAGACCACGGCCTACCATCCGCAGAGCAATGGCTTGACCGAACGATTAAACAGGACCCTTGCGGACATGTTGTCCATGTACGTAGATGTCCAACACAAAACTTGGGATGAGGTCCTGCCGTATGTCACCTTTGCCTACAACACCGCCCTGCAGGAAACTACGCGCTTCTCCCCGTTTCGCCTTGTGTACGGACGCGAAGTCCAGAGCATGCTTGATGCCATGCTCCCGTGCCCAGAGGATGACCACCTAACCCCAGACGCCCAACAGTTTGCCCAACGTGCTGAAGAAGCCCGTCAGCTGGCCCGCGTGCACATCGGGCAACAGCAGAGCTCGGATGCGCGCCGTTACAACCTTCGCCACCGACAGGTTGACTACAAACCCGGTGACCAAGTCTGGGTGTGGACTCCTGTTCGTCGCCAAGGCTTGTGTGAGAAACTGCTCTGCCGCTATTTTGGCCCTTACAGAGTGGTACGGCGTGTGAGTGAGGTCAACTATGAGGTGGTTCCGGACGGTGCTGCGCAACCGCGACGCCGACAGCCCGACTCTGACATTGTGCACGTTGTGCGGCTTAAGCCGTACTATACACGGTAACGCAACCGTGCTGATGTTTTCGCGCGCTTCAGTGGCGACACTTTGCTTGTTTTTTTGTTGTTTTTTTTGGTTTCGCCCTTACGTCGACAGCGCTCTTTTTTTTTTCATAAGGGGGGAATAATGCCACCTAGTATTGCCAGGTGGCGCATGCGAAGTAGGGCGACGACGACGAAGTAGGGCTCGCGCCGAGTGGAATCTGTCGCTGTTGTTGCCCCAGCTTGCCTGCCTCCCCTTTCGTGCCTGCTAATAAAGCCCCCTTTGTCAGCAAGTACGTTACAATATTGTATGAGTTTCGCTCAATAAAAATTCAGTTGCCAGTTCAGCGCTCTTTCCTGTCCCTTCTTCGTTTCGCCTTCGGGCTTCTTTCGCGCTGTTTTCACTGATTTCACAATGAACCAACTAGCCCAGCAAAAAGTTCTGCTTCACATTTGCTTTTTGACTCAGCTTCGAGCCGCCTTTTCCACTTGAATTTGAACTACCAGCTCGAGCTTTCGATGAGTCACTGCACGTTGTAGTCCCAAACTGTTCCGACTGAAGTTTACTTTCCGATGAGCCTAGCAACTTGCTCTCCTGAGGCTTGCTATCCGACCCCATGATCCTAACTACCTGGCCTGCAACTGTACCTGAACCACACTCTTTGGCTAACGTTGCGTTCTGGCCTGGGGTTTCAGGGGCGCATTCAGGTGACTCACAGTCACTCTGATTACAAGTAAAGCGTCTCCAATAATTGGCTACTATGCTCCCCAGCCACATCCAAGGAGCGTCTCCTTTGATTCCTTCTCTGCGCTGCCCTGCGAGCTCACTACTCTCTTCCTGAGCGAAAGGATTAGCCTGACTTGTCAAAGCAGCCTCTGCTTCAGGGCTAGAGACGGTCGCTTTTCCTTTATTAGCACTGACAGTGCTCGCTAACGAAGCAGGTCGCTCAGCTTTGTTGTCGACGGGGTTGCAGCGACTCACACTTTGCTCTTGGATCCGATCACACTCGGACTTCACTAAATTCTCGTGATGACCTTCCTCAAATGACCCAAGGACGACTTTTTCCTGGTCACTAAAACCTTGGGCATTTTTCTCCTGGGTATCTCGACCGCAGGAATGCGCCTCTTTCCCGGAGCGTGCATGCTCTTCTGGGCTCACAACGACCGCATTTCACCTTTCTTTTTTCCTAGCACTAGTGCCAAAACTATCCCTCGAGCCCTTATGGCTTGTGCATTTGCACCTTTCGCTAGCTCTTCGACCGAAATCATCAGTCCTCGCTGCCGAAGTGGCCATTCTTTCTTGGACCAAACCTTTCTTATGCCGGCGCTTGTGAGCAACAGTCGTGTCATCCGGCGACTGAGCGGAGCTCCTAACCCGGTCCCAGACAGTCTCGCGGGGTAGCTGAACATTGTCATTTTGGCTTTTGAAACCGACCTCTGCGGAAAATCCAAACTACCGAAAAAGCGCGCTTTTAGCTATCGCATAGTTGTCGGCATCCTCGTTCGAGAACCGTGCTAATAAGTAGGCGGCTTCACACAGGAGGGCTCACATTAACATAACTGTCCAATCACCCAGGTCAAGCTGCTCCTCCATAAAATTTTCTCGAAAAGTCTTGAAATTTTCGCCTCTTCTGAAAGCACTTAACCGAGATTGCGTTCTTAGCCTTCTGATCGAGTTAAGTTTATGCATGAGTTCCTGCTCTCGCTTCCTCTCCTGTTTCTCTTGCTTTTCTCAGTTTATAGTTCCTCCTTTTTTTGCCATTTTCCTCTCCTCAATGGTTTCAAGGCATCCCGCAAGCACGTCATAGTCAGCACACTACTCAAGAAGTGCTTTAAGCAGTTCTAGTTTTCTGACTTTGTCTGAGACATCCAGTCCCAGCTCTTTTCGCAAGCTCCAGTAATTTCGGGTTGCGCAACGAGTTCAAATCTATGGCTGTTCCTGTGTGCTGCTTTCTCTACTGCCGCTACTGTCTTGCCGCAGCTAACCCGGCAGCAGCGACAACCCCAATTACCAGCTCTGTTTGTGACACTAACAAAAGCCTGGCAAAACTCAGCAGAAAGAAGTCCCGCACTCACCAAACCTTGCATCCAACAATCCAGTGCAGTAGTTCCGCTGCAGGCAACCAGTCATCACACAGAGCTCGTTGCACTGCTCCCGGCTCGCCGTTCTGCTGCTCAGCATACCGTTGACCACATCTCTCCGCTGGCGTCCGCTGTCGCGATCCCAGTGTCTGTGATGAATTTACCTTTTAAGGGCCGTCTCGGTCGTAAAATAAAGGTTTGTTGGGATAGTGCTCTGGTAGACCGTGGTGTAGGGGGAGAATCGCTGATTCCCCTCGGTATTTTGTAAATGTAGTGATCGCAGGACACGTGTTTCGACCAGAACTCACAGTGCTCTCTTGCTGTACGCATGAGATCATCTTAGGTACTGACTTTTTACATCAGTGGCACGCCACACTCGCTTTTCACATTGGCAGCATATCATTAGGTCCTGGTCTTCGCTCGGCTCTCATAGATTACTCGGCGCTGGATCCCCAAGCGTTTTTTGTCTCCGCAGACATCGTCGTTCCAGAAATGTCCGCCATATTCGTTCCAGCTGTCTCCTCGAGCACGGTTTCCGATGCCTTCGACGCTGCGGTAGAACCGGTTTCTCTTAAATAGGCAAGGAAAAGTGTGATGACCAAGGGCCATGCCACCCGCAGGACCGTAAATCAATCCAGCGAACCTGTCGTATTGCCATGTGGATCAAAACTCACCGACTTTGAAGAACGGTTTTCTGTGCTAGTTACCGCGCTCGCTGGCAACATTTCCCGTTTAACCAGAAGATGCGACCTGACCTAGTCTCAATTCCTGGCCATGGTCAACAAATCGCTGGATATTGGTGGTCGTTTTTTTGAAGCATGCGGATGTGTTTGGCTTCGGCCGCGGTCAATCACCCCAGATTTCAGCTTCTCGTATTCATCAAATGATAAATTTTGGATCTTCACAACCGATTCGACAGAAGTCATACCGCGTCTCACCTTCACAGCGTCAGGTAATTGATGAACAAGTCCTTGGTATGTTGCACCGAGGCAATATTCAGGAATCTTCCATCACGTGGGCCACTCAAGTGATCCTCGTCAGACAGAAAGATGGCACATGGCGATTATACTCGACTACCGGCGCCTTAACGCTAGCAGAAAGAATGATCTTTACCCGCTCTCACGCGTTCATGATGCCATCCACTGCCTTCTGTCAGCATTCTACTTTTCCTTAGTTGATTTCCGGTGCGGATACTGCCAGATCCCGATGGACGCGAAAGCGAAATAGAAGACGGCCTTCGTGACCCCTGATGAATTGCATGAATTTAACATGAAGCCATTCGGCCTTTGCAAGGCTCCTTCCACTTTTCAACGATGCATGGCCGCTTTTTTATGGACTGAAATCTCGTCTGCATGTGTTAGCTAGATGACGGGGTCATTTTTAGAATGATCTTCGCAGAACATAAAAGCCGCTTAGCCATTGTCCTTGACTGCATAGAGAGTACTCCTCGTGCTGGACTCTAAGCAGTGTCGCTTCGGTGAACGCCAAATCACTGTGCTTGGTTGTCTGGCTGACAAGGATGGTGTCAGGCCCGATCTGCAGAAGACTGAACCTGACAGCAGTCGCTGGAAGAGCTCAGAAGATTCGTAGGACTTTGTTCGTACTTACGGCGCTTCGTTCCCAAGTTTTATGACAGCCTATCCCCTTGCATGCCTGTTGCAGGTATTCCTTTCTAATGGACTCCCGAATGCGATTCAGCGTTTCAGCAGCTAAGGTTTCCCTTTAATTTGCGGCAAATATTGTGTAATTTTTGCCCGAGAGCGCCCACTGCACAGTGACACCAGCGGAATCGACGTGGGTGGTGTGCTTATCCAACTCCATGACGGCAATCAGCACGTTGTCGCTTATGCAGGTCGCATCCTCAGCAAGTCTAAATAAAATTACATGGCGACAGAGCAAGAGTTTCTTGACGTTGTTTTCGGCGTACAACGATTTCGTTCGTACCTTTATGGACGTGTCTTTGCAGTCGTCACAGACATAATTCTCTTCGCTGCCTTCTGAATCTGCGCGATCCCAGCGGCCCGTTGGCCCCCTGGATAGTTCGCCTCCAAGAGTTCAAGCTCACAGTGTCTTACAAAAGTGGCCGCCAACACGCCGTCGCTAACTGCCTACCGCGACTGCCACTCGCAACTACAACTCCCGATGATGAAAAGCTTGACAACTATCTTGCCGCCGCTTTTCAAGAGTTTTCTGATCATGGCACTTTCAAGACCGAACAACGAAATGAGGAGCACTTGGCGCCACTTGAAGAATCCCGTCCCCCAACATCTGACCCGAAGTCTTTCCTACATTTGGGTCGGTTCACTGTACAGAACGAATTACTAGTCTGGAGGTGCGTGCATTCTCCTCGTCGCTACGGCTACTCTCTATTCGTCTGTTCTACGCGCAATGCACGATGACATCATAGCTACGCACTTGGCGTTTGCAAGGACGTTTAAGCGCGCTAAACAACGTTTTTACGGGTGAAAAATGCGTCACATGATTAAGCGTTACGTGGCGACCTGCGTGTGGTGTCAGCGGTTCAAGCTTCCCACAACTTCCCCTCCGGGACGCTTGCATCCTGCGAAACCACCAACCACGCAGTATGAACAAGTGGGTCTTGACTTGCTAGGCCCATTTCCCCGTTCATCCAGAGGCAATCGATGGGTCATCGTGCTCGTCGATCACCTCATGCGTTACTATGAAAGCGCCACCATAGCTTCCGCCACCGCTTCTTATGTCTCTGTCTTTTTTCTTCATGTTGTCCTCCTCCGTTGTGGACTTCTCCTCGTTATCAGTGACCGCGGACTTCAATTTTCGGCAAACGTTTTCGCAGAGCTCTTGCGCCTTTGCTCTGGCCATTTCCGCCACTCGACGCTATACCACCCGCCGACAAATCACCTCATTGAACGTAAAAATTGCTACTGATGAACATGCTTCCCATGTGACTCGATTCCAGTCACAAGAACTGGGACGACGTGCTTCCTTTCATTACCTACGCCTATAGAACGTCGAGGCACGAAACAACTGTTTATAGCTCGTTCTTCCTTCTTTATTATGCCCGTCCGCCTCGAAGCTCGCTCAAATCCATCTCACCTTTCTCTCTCGACTCCGAGCCTTCAATTAAAAGCATCCTTTGACGTGCTGAAGAAGTCCGTAGGCTTTCCCGGATACGCTCCTCACAAGACCGCTATAATCAGAGTCATGACCACCTGCGCAAGGATTTCTGCTACTTTCCCGGTGAAATTATATGGTTGTGGATGCCTCGCCAAAAGCGGGGTTTCTCCCTAATGCTGCTGGCCCAATACACAGGCCCGTTCATTGTGCTAGCTCGCCTCAGGGACCAAAGCTACGTGGTATCTCCCCAATCTACACAAGGGCGCCCTTCTTGAAAAACCCAGTAGTGCATGTTACACGGGTACATGCCACAATCCCTTCCAATTTGTCTCGGGACCATGATTTATTCATTGCCTCACAGGGCTTCGATTGCGAACGGGGAAGTGTCACGCGCTGCCTACCAACAATGAAGGAACAATGAAGAAGCGCGTATACGGTAGGAAAAGCTTGGCATCTTCGGGCTGGCGCATCAAGCTTGGGTCGACCCGTATATGCAAACAGAGTTTGTAAACAAAACCCTGGAACAGTATAAAACCAACTGAATGTGTCTCTCTAATCACCTGGGACTTAAATCAGACAACGACCATAGCTGATTCTTACCGCCGATTACATGGTTTATACAGTTTGATCCACGTGACCTGAACCAAAGTGACAAAGCTTTGCCAAAACAATAACGCGCCGAAGACTACAAAAGAAAACATCATTACATCTTTATTTTCCTGAAGCATGAAGCGTGTGAGAGCGCGAAACGGCGTGGAGGCCATGGGATATTGGCGATAGGAGCAGAGTGTTTGTGTTTAGCGCTTATCGCTTCAAATAGCATCCTGTGACCAAAATACGTTTCCGAAAGGGACTCCATCCGCTGCAATGCAGGTCTGACATCTTACCCGCACACCTTATTGGCCGGGAAATTTTCGGGGATTTATGCAAAAGCCCAAATCTGGCATTCAGCTCTTGCAGCCGGGCAACAACACTGTCGTCAATAATTCAGAAATTGCCTGCCGCTTCGATGACTAGTTTGAATAGGTTTTCATTCGGGACAATGAATGTACGCCCCCGACAGTACATTCTAATAAACAGTCCTTACCAGAGCTTACTATAAGACAAAACAGAACTCTTAATTTACTTCATCTGCATGAAAAAAATTGCGCCTCTTCCGTAACCGAGAGTAGAGTAAGCATGAAATGTTTACGGGCCTAACACAGGCTCCATTGCTCGGCTTAAGCAGCTGTGACGGTGGCGGCATTGAAATCCAGGACGATGCAGAAGCGTACGCGGACACGACGAGACGCAGGCCTGACAAGAATGTATATGCAGCGCGTTCGAATACTCCGCGAGCGTGTATACATCTGCCTGCCAGAGGGGGAAAGGGCTGTTGTTGTTGTTGTTGTGACTGAGAGAAGGATGAAAAGGAAATTGCACGGGCCTGCTACTGGCTCTAGCCAAGCCACCACCGCTGCCAACGTGCAGATAGAGGAGAGGTAAGAAATCAGAGGAAAGAGAAAAAGGCAAGAAAAGACGCGCGTCGCAGCAACAACTGCGTCTGCCGGAGTGGACGCTGCTGAAAAAATCAGATAAGCGGCCGAAGCCGCGCTCGCCGAAGCGAGATCAGATACTCTCTTCTAAGGGCTTGAAGGCCAAGCGGCCGGTCTTTTGCATGCGTGAGTGTGGGACCGCAGCGCCATCCTTGGGGAGGGAGCGAAAGTTTTCCGCCGAAAGCCCTTCTCGCCCTCTTTCTCTAAGCGGCCTTCTCTCAAAGCCCCTAACAAATCACGTATGAAAACGAAGTGTATTGTGGCATGTATGTGCTTTTTCCACGCGTTATTAGAAATCGGAAATTATAATTCCGTGCATTATCAAATGCACAGCTCGACTGATATCTTGATAAACATTGAGAAGACACTGGCAGCAGTTATTTTTTGTGACACGTTTGGAGAGCAACCGGCGCTTGTATGCCAGTCCCGTAGGAGGGCTTAGAGAGTCTCGTTGAATCGCGTTAAGTCTCGTACGGTGCCCGGATGTTCTCGTTTCAGAGCCCGGATGAGTGGAATTCAGTGCCCGGATGATTGCTCTCGGTCTCGGCGTGACGTCACCACAATGCCGACAACGGCAGCTAAAAGCATTTCATGCTTAAAAATGTCCAGGCCCTACCCAGGTTCCGAATGTTTTTTTGGAACGGTATGCCGAGTGGCATTGATATTATCTAGTAAACACGTTTACGAAATCACTTGAAAGCGATGATATCCCTATTGACTACAAAGAGGCTAAGGAAATACCTATTCACGAATACAGTTCACAAGATGATGTCAAATTGCCGACCAATCGCCTTGTTGCCAAACGTTGGAGCATGTTTTAGTTAAGCATTTAATGCAATGCGTCGAATAAAAGGTTTGGTTTGGTTTGATTTATTGGCGTTTAAAGTCCCACAGCGACTCAGGCTATGAGGGACGCCGTAGTGGAGGGCTCTGGAAATTTCGATCACGTGGGGTTCTTTAAAGTGCGCTGACATCGCACAGTGCGCGGGCCTCTTGAATTTCGTCTACATCGAAATTCGGCCGCCGCGGCCGCGATTGACACCACGCCTTTCGGGTCAGCAGCCGAGCGCCGTAACCAGTGAGCCACCGCGTCGGGGCGCGACGAATAAAAGCACATTTAGGTAAAAAGCAAGGTTTTCGACGAGGCTACTCAACATCCACAATTCTGACTGAGGTTACTTAAGAAATTGGTGAAAGTATCGACATGAAGCGTGAAGTGAAGTCTTCCTCGACTTCTGTAAAGCATTCAATAGAATTTCTCGCAGAAAGCTAATCACAAAATTTCTTCTTTCCTGGGTGCTCTACGTTAATAAAATGATTTGAAGCATATCTATCACAAGGGGCACAATTTCGGTCATTGAACTCGGTTTCCAGTACACAGGTTTTCCCACGCGACTAACGAGAAAGCAGTATGGTGATGACACCTTTGTGTTTGCAAGAATAAATTCTTTTGTTGACCAGACAGAACTTAGTAATCATTTGGAAAAATTACCATCTGGTGCAGTGACTGGTAAATGGAGTTGAATCCATCTGAAACCTTTTTCATGCATATGACACGCAAGGAAGACCCTTTAATTCTTCCCAGAAGTTTAAAAGACGCATAATTAGCTCAATTTGCGCAACTTAAACATCTGGGGGTATATTAACACAAGACCTCTCCTGTGCTGTGCATATTGACCGTATTTGTCCGGAGTAAACCTGATGCCTTGCAAAATTTCTGTACTACCTCATCTTTGTTACGCTAGTCATATTTGGGAGCCGTAGAGTCAACAAAACGCGGTGAAACGTGAGCGATTACAAAATAAAGCATTGAGGTTTTCATACGCTAGAAGCCAGTCGGCCTTAGAGCTAGGCGCACGACCTTACACATGCAACATAACAAACTGGTATTGTTTTTTCATGTCTTGAGGGGTAATTAGAAAGCATACACGGGAAAATATGTCATTCTACACAATCCCGACTTTACCAGGAAAAAGCATTCAAAACACATCCCACTCTTAAGCTTTCTAACCTTATCAGGACGTTCTACGTCCGCCGCTTATGAACGTGGGTGGCGCTGATGATCACTCTCAAGGTTAGGTTACTTGTAAGCATAAATACCCCCGAAAGCAGAAGAATTGACAGCCGTCGCCGTAGCTCAGAGGTAGAGCACCGGACGCGTAATTCGGAGGTCGTGGGTTCGGATCCCACCGGCGGCAGGTGGTTGTTTTTCCTTCTGCTTTTCTAATCAGTTATCTTTAAACGATAACATGTTCAGTAATGTTCTAAATTGATCAACACCACAAAATAAATAACTTAAAAAATATTCCCCTGTGCCCCTTGGTTTCTGTGGCTGTTGGCTTCTGTCTTATCCTTCAAACATCATTTTTGGTGAGAACGATTGACGAGTGGAACAAACTGGCAAAACAGGTTGTTGAGTGTTCTGACGTGCAGGCTTTTCAAAAAGCACTTTAACTGGCTGAAATTACGACCCTCACTTGTGTGTTTGCGAGTTATGAGTTCTGTGTGTTCTGAGAGCCCCGCTCCCTCTATTATTTCAGTTCTTTGCGTAAAAGTTGAACTTTTTTGAAATGATAATGAGCTTCAATTTGTCTTCCAGCGCGGTGTGTTAACACGATGTTGTTTTTTCGGCTGTTGATAGGTTTTGCTTTATCTTCTTAATCCTATGCATCTTATTGTTTACGCATGTGCAGTGTCAGCTGCATAGCTCCAGTGTCACTTCGTTTTGTAAAAAAAAGAAAAGAAAACGCAACTCCTCTCTTGGCATACGTTGATGTTATTAAAAATAAATAAATAACAATTCCTGGTGGCGTTATTGGTCACAGCCTCTGGAACTGATTTTCAGGCTTATATTTAACTCTAAGCGCCCTCAAGTTATGGTTCGTGACCGGTATGCTTAATACTTGTTCACGCTGAAAATGACTACTCTTAGAGTTTAGAGTTTTTTCCACCCAAAATGAGAGTTTAGATGTGGTGACCCTCACTGGCCCTGACCGCCCTGTCCTCTGTCTGCTGCGGAAAAGCGGCATCCAGCAGCTTGGCAAGCTTTCCTGCGGCCGTGCGACGAAGCATCCGGCTGACACCAGATACCCCAGAATTCTAGTCTGTGGAACTTCGGAAAGAAAATCCTGAAATTTCCAGTTTTAGATATGGTTGACGCATTGTTCGCCTGTAAGCGTGTTGTCAGAAATTACGAGTTCAAAGATGGTGCCACTGTAAATTCCACACCACACATTACTGTCGAAAATAAAAGGTGTTAGTTACTGTCGAAAACGAAAGTATACCAGATGAAGCTCACTAACGGTGGTCGAAAAAGGAATGGTGTATCGGAAGTGCTGCTGCGCCCTTCTTTACTCTGAGGAAACCGGCGCACGTATCCGGTTTTTGTAGCACTTAGGAGCGATTCTGGTGATTTCCTATAGATAGGATGCAATGTGTCACCGTTCTTGTTAATCTTTTAAGCATGTCTGCATCACGAGCGACTGGAAGTTTTGGCGGGCTTATATGCTAAGGCGAAAGCCTTTAATGCCTCATGCTGTCGTGACCAAGGAATGTTCACAAATGTGTCCGCATTTCGGTGTCACTGCTTAAAAAGAAATGTGTCAAGGCTGGGAATAGAACCAGTGCCTTTGGAATCTGATATGGAGACACTACCACTCCGCCACGAAGGCTCAGGGTTTGAGCATGAATAAAGGCGCATCTAGTGAATGCATGGGTGTCATAAATAAAATGAAAGGAATAAATAACATAAAATTAAGAAAAGGAACAAAAATAAAAAAGAAAAATTAACATTAAGGAAAGAAACAAAAATTCAAAAAACAGGAAATATAAAAAATAAAAAACAAACAGTGCGCTACGAAACGCTTTCGCCTTCCAGCACTTTCTAGAGCCAAAGTGCCGCCTGAATTTTTTTTTTGTTCCGTTGCCACTATCTTCGCTTCGTCCCAGTTAATCTCGTGAAAACTTTTCTTCTCGTGTTCAGCGAATGCGTGAATTTTTAGGTCTACGTTTTGCACGTTGTTGCGGTGGTGTGCTATTTTGAAGAATCTTGTTTCGCCTATGTACACTGATGAGCAACCGGCACAGTCAATTTCTCAAACAACGCCAGGACACTTGCAACGCGGTAGCTGGTGTTTCACGTAAGCAAGCTTAGTCCGTATCCTGCTCATTAGAACATGCGCTATATTGACACTCTGCTTGGGGAAAATACACTCAAGCACTTTTGCTGATTCCTAGTACATAAGCGGCAGCGGCTCGTTTTGTTTTCGTTTCTTCATTAGTTCCGCTTTACTCGAATGCAAACAGCTTTCGTGGTACCATGCTTCCTTCGATGTTTCAGATGAAGGAGACAGGATAGTTGTTTTTTGCGAGTCAAATTCTATACTTTTCATCTCGTCATTGAGGACGCTGTTTAAGCAGCAGACTTCTCTGAAAAGATTGATCAGACATACAACCACTGACCTCTTGTGACTGACCAAGTGCAACGTTAAAAGGTCGGCATCTTGCAAAATGCATCGGTATCAGGTAGACACGAAAAGTAAGGCCCTGCCAGGTGGCACCTGCCGGGTAGCTTTCCTCTACGAGAGATTGTTCCTGGAAACGAAGAAAAAATGAGATTAGTTTTTCATAATGCTGCAGAATTTCGCCACAGACGGTAGAATAAGGAACCTTTGGCATTGTTTAGGTCTTGTTTCGTCTGCAAAAAACATCCAGCAGTGCTAACCTTAGCTGGTTAGCCCATTGTTCCAACGGTTCAGTAAATCCCTCAATGTGCAATATATTTCTATAGCGGAGTAATTATGTCTTACCATCCACCCAGCCGCAGGCAAACGACCCGAAAGGTATGCTATACTGCTTTCACAGGCACTCTATACCTGGAGAAAAATTCGTCCTTGTTCGGGGCTGGAGTTCGGAAACGCCTGCCCGGGGCAGTCGCTCTATTTACTCAGCTTATGAGGGCGGCTAACTTAATTTAATTGAATTTCTGCACATTTTAGTGTTTAATTTTACATACCACTGCATTGTCATATACTTTGTGTACTACTTGGATTACCTGACGTTAATTTCACGTCAAACTGTCAATCTTGTTATTTCTGCTATTCTTTTTTATGTTCACATGCGTTTGTATGACCGCTTCACACCACTGTCTCCCCCGCCCCCTTATGTTATGTCCCAGACGGGATCTTTAAGAACACAATGAATGATGATGATATGCTGGCTAGGAGATTGGTTGGCGGGAGCAAAAGAACTCGTAGTGAGAGGGCTGTTATAGGGAGTTGTTAGCCTCCAGCAGGCTTTCGGCTAAAAAGCGTATTATTGAGCGAGATCGGTAAAACTACGTGCTGCGCTGCCCAAGTCACCAAAGTAGGCCGTCGAAGGCCAAGGCACGGCGAAGGCAGCTCTTCCCTCGCTGCCGACTGCGCCGCTTTCATGCACACTCAGCCTTCGACTGCCAGTGAAGCTGCTTAACACCCGGCGTAGATCGGCTTATCGATCTGCAGCGTGCACGGCAGGTTCTTGTCACACGCTGTTGAACCCGGCGTAGTGGGGGTGGGGTGTCTTCTTCCTACTGCGAATCAGCCCTAGCAGTGACGCTGCTGCGGAGTGTGACATTGTCATGCTATGCTTGGCTCTGACACGACGACAGCTGCTGCGCACTTGCTGCTCCTCGGTTGTGACCACGCATTTTTGGCTCCCGTTACCCACATACTGGCGCTTTCGGCGTTCTCGCGGTTGAGCAGCCTTCTGGGCGGCTGCTTACCGATGCTTGAGCCTCCCTGGGGCGCACGACGTTTCTTCATTAATAGGTGGAAGTGGCCCCTCCCCCGGCCTTCTTTCCCCGTGATAAGCAGAGCCCTTGAGAACAATACATAACAGTCCTCTAATAAAACATGGTGCTGTTCTAGCTGGTTGTTCATACTTGCTAGGGATACAACGCAAAAAACGACAACCACAGGGGAGGACAAGACACAGAAGAACGCTAATTTTCAACTGATTTATTTTGTCATCAAGTCACACTTATATAACCAGCCAGTCACATCACATGTCACACTTTGCGGCGCCAGCTATCTTAGACTAACAGATATGAAAGGTTTTATCACCTCTTCAGCTGTAAGTGTGGCTATTGTCTTTGTAGCTAATGTAGCTTATCTTTGTAACAGATTTTACTTCCTCGCCTGGTCGTATGTTATGCGCGGTTCTATAATTTTCTTTTTCCTTTTTGGCAATCTGTCTCTGACAATAGGTACATTTACAGCTGAAGAGGTGATTAAACCTTTCAAATCTGTTAGTATAAGATAGATGGTGCCGTAAAGTGTGGCATGTGATGTGACTGGCTGGTTATATAAATGTGACTTGATGACAAAATAAATCAGTTGATAGTAGCGTTCTCTTGTGTCTTCTCCTCCCTTGTGGTTGTCGCTTTTTGCTCTGTCTTCCTACGTAACAGTCCTTTAGTTTCGTGGCTTGTTTTCCCATCGGCACTTCCTTCCCTAATTTCACCTTTTCCCGCTCACTCAGGCCGTAGTACAAGCGCCAACAACTCAGCCAATCGACTGCTCAGGGTGTGTCATCTCAGGTCGTGGCATCTTTTTTCTTTTCCAGGCACATGGGATCTCAACGAGAGTGGGGATACATCTGTGCGCTGTTCTCGCTGATGGCCGTGGCCTGCGTCGTCACCTTCTTCGTCGCCATATTTGTGGGTGAGAGGCCAAGGGCGGGCACTATCTTTGGACAGTGGATGGGCTCAACTATTCTGTTGGAGGACCACTGACTGATTACTTGCGCGCGATGTTTATTAAGGCGATAGCCTTTAATGCCTCATACTGTCGTTAGCAGCCTTGTCGGCAGATTTGTCCGCGATTCGGCGTCACTACTTAAAAAAATGGCTGAGGCTTAGCTAAGGTTAAGCCTAGTCAGATGCGAAGCATATTGATGGCTAGGCTTGGTCATCATCATCATCAGCCTGACTACACCCACTGCAGGGCAAAGGCCTCTCCCCTGTCTCTCCAATTAGCCCTGTCCTTTGCTAGTTGCCGCCACTGTATCCCCGCAAACTTCTTAATCTCATCCGCCCACCTAACTTTCTGCCGTCCCCTGCTACGTTTGCTTTCTCTTGGAATCCACTCCGTTACCCTTAAGGACCAGCGGTTATCTTGCCTTCGCATTACATGCCCTGCCCAAGCCCACTTCTTCTTCTTGATTTCAACTAGGATGTCATTAACCCGCGTTTGTTCCCTCACCCACTCCGCCCTCTTCCGATCTCTTAACGTTACACCTATCATTTTTCTTTCCATAGCTCGCTGCGTTGTTCTTAACTTAAGCTGAACCCTCTTTGTTAGCCTCCACGTTTCTGCCCCATAGGTGAGTACCGGTAGGATACAGCTGTTGTATACTTTTCTCTTCATGGATATTGGTAAGCTACCATTCATGACCTGAGAGAACCTGCCATACGCGCTCCACCCCATTCTTACTCTTCTAGTTATTTTCCTCTCATGATCCGGATCTGCGGTCACTACCTGCCCTAAGTAGGCATATTCTCTTACTACTTCTAGCACCTCGCTACCAATTGCGAACTGCTGTTCCCTTGCAAGGCTATTGAACATTAATTTGGTTTTCTGCATGTTAATTCTTAGCCCCACCGTTCTACTCTGCCTGTCTAGCTGATTGATCATGCTTTGCAGTTCTGGTCCTGAGTGGCTTAGCAAGGCAATGTCATCAGCGAATCGCAAATTACTCAGGTATTCTCCATTAACTCTTATCCCCAACTCTTCCCATTCCAGTCCCCGGAATAACTCTTGTAAGCAGGCAGTGAAGAGCATTGGCGAGATCGTGTCTCCCTGCCTGACACCTTTCCGTATTGGAATTTTATTGCTGACTTTATGGAGAAGTATAGTAGCTGTGCAATCGTTATAAATATCTTGCAATATCTTCACATAGCACTCTTCCACACCCTGATTCCGCAATGCCTGCATGACAGCTGAGGTCTCCACTGAGTCGAATGCTTTCTAGTAATCAAAGAAGGCTATATATAGGGGTTGGTTATATTCTGCGCATTTCTCTATCACCTGATTGATACTGTGAATGTGGTCTATTGCCGAGTATCCTTTACGAAAGCCTGCCTGATCATTTGGTTGACTAAAGTCCAAGGTTGTCCTGATTCTATTAGCGATTACCTTAGTAAATACCTTGTAGGCAACGGACAATAAGCTGATCGGTCTGTAATTCTTCAAGTCCTTGACGTCTCCTTTCTTATGAATTAAGATAATGTTAGCGTTCTTCCAAGCTTCTGGTACTCTCGAGGTCACAAGGCATTGCGTATACAGGGTGGCTAGTTTTTGTAGCACAATCTCTCCTCCGTCCTTCAGCAAATCTGCTGTTACCTGATCCCCACCAGCTGCTTTCCCTCTTTGCATTGCTCCTAAGGCTTTCTTTACTTCCTCCTTCGTTACTGGCGGGATGTCCCATTGCTGTGCTCAACTGCCTTCCTCAGTAACTTGATGATTACATTCGCTACTGTATAGATTTGTGTAGAACTCTTCGGCTAATTCAACTGTCTTATCCATATTGCTGATGACATTGCCCTGTTTGTCTTTTAGCGCATACATCTCGTTTTTACCTATGCCCAGTTTTCTCCTCACTGATTTTAGGCTACCTCCATTCCTTAGAGCATGCTCGATTTTTTCCATGTTAAACTTTCTTATGTCGGCTACCTTGCGCTTATTTATTAACTTAGATAGCTCTGCTAGTTCTATCCTGTCTGTGGAGTTAGACGTCCTCATGCTTTGACGTTTCTTAATCAGATCTTTAGTCTCCTAAGATAGCTTGTTGGTATCCTGTCGAACCATCCTACCACCTACTTCTGCGGCGCACTCTGTAACGATAGCTGTGAGATTATCATTCATTGTTTCAACACTACGGTCGTCTTCTTCAGTTAAAGCGGAAAATCTGTTTTGCAGCGACATTCTGAATTCCTCTACCTTCCCTCTTAATGCTAACTCGTTAATAGCCTTTCGATTCACCAGTTTCCTCCGTTCCCTCTTCAAATCTAAGCTAATACGAGACCTTACCATTCTGTGGTCGCTGCAACGGACCTTACCGAGGACATCCATATCCTCTACGATGCCAGGGTGTGCACACAGTATGAAGTCTATTTCATTTTTAGTCTCACCATTGGGGATCTTCCACGTCCACTTCCTGTTTGCTCGTTTGCGGAAGAAGGTATTCATAATCCGTAAATTATTTCTAGCTGCGAACTCTACTAATAACTCTCCCCTACTGTTCCTAGAACCTATGCCATAGTCACCTACCGCCTTGTCTCCAGCCTGCTTTTTACCTACCTTTGCATTGAAGTCGCCCATCAGTACAGTGTACTGTGATTTTACTTTGGTCATTGCCGATTCCACATCCTCATAGAAGCTTTCAACTATCTGGTAATCATGGCTTGATGTAGGCGCATAGGCCTGCACCACCTTCAGCTTGTACCTCTTATTAAGCCTAATTACGATAGCTGCCACTCTCTCGTTAATACTGTAAAACTCCTCGATGTTGCCAGCTATATCCTGATTTATGAGAAATCCCACACCTAGTTCTCGCCTATCTGCTAATCCACGATAGCACAGTACATGCCCGCCCTTTAGTACTGTATACGCCTCATCTGTCCTCCTAACCTCACTAAGCCCTATGGCATCCCATTTAATACTGGCTAATTCCTCCAGCAGCACTGCTAAGCTAGCCTCGCTTGATAAGTTTCTTGCGTTAAACGTTGCCAGGTTCAGTTTCCAATGGCGGCCGGTCCGGAGCCAGAGATTCTTAGCACTCTCCGCTGCGTCACAGATCTGAGCGCCGCCTTGGTCAGTTGCTCCGCAGCCGCTGGGGACTGAGGGCCGAGGGTTAATTGGTTTGCTCATAGAAGGTTGTGGCCAAGTACTACACCAGGGTGGCCAAATCCTGTTCTGATGAGGAAGTGCGTTGTCGGCTGTGGTCACCGAAATCAGGCCGCACTCCAAGCCTGGTTATGCAATTCCATCGACACGCGGAGTTTTTTTTTTTAATATCCGGTGGAGAATTGCGTGGCACCGGGATTCGAACCCCGGTCCTCTTGCACGCGAGGCGGATGCTCTACCTCTACGCCATCGCTGCTACTTGGTAATACATAGCTTGGTAATACATGGCTTGGTAATACATGGCTTGGTAATACATGGCTTTCCTTGGTTGAATACTTGGTCATTTTAATACAACCACTAGAAGTGTAACAAGGATTGCCGTGGCAGCTATATACGGGATCATCGGTGAATTCAATGCAGAGTGTACAACCGCTGCCCCAGCACCGGCTACAACAGCATTCTGGGCACCCATGGAAAGTACATTGGAAACACCCTTAGTTATTCCACCACCGGCACCATTCCCTATAGACTGTATTGATGTACCCCCAGCAGCAGCAGGCAGCGCGCCTCTGATGTGGAGCCTCCACCGCCGCGGCCGACCGCGCGAGCCGGCAACCCATCTCTCCTCTGCTGAGACGTCATGTTGTCACGTGGTGTCACGTGGTCATGGTGGTAGCTCCACCGCCGCGCTCGACGGGCTGTAGTGTAGCTCTAGTAATATGCTTCGCATAAAAGAAACTGCGTCGAGGCTGGGAATCGAACCAGGGCCTGTGGCATTTGAAGCGGAGACGCTACCACTCCGCCACGAAGGCTCAAGGTTTGAGCATCAATAAAGGCGCATCTAGTGAATGCATGGGTTTTATACATGAAATAAAAGGAATAAAAATTAAAAATGAGGCAAGGAAAGAGAAAAGAAAATAAGAAAAGGAACAAGAATAAAGATAAAATAAAGATATGAAAAATAAAAAGAAATAAGGGCAGTAAAATAAGGAAATAAACAACAATAAAAAATGAAATAAAAATAAATTATGAAAAATAAAAATAAATACCAAAAATAGGAAAGGAAACAAAAATAGAAATTACATATGAAAATATAAAATAAATAAAAAGAAACAGCGCGCCAGGAAAAGCTTTCGCCTTGAGCACTTTACTGAGCCAAAGTGCGTGCTGAATTTTTTATACGCGATAGCAGAGAAACGCTCAAGGAACACAGAAAGAAAAGCCACACTGTAGGGAAGGGACTCGGAGGAAGGGTATGCATTTGCATACACTTCAGGAAGAACGCCAGGTGGCGCGACGCCTGTCGAGAGCGTTCCTGCACAGGTTGCATTTGGCGCAAACGCACCAAGGAAACGAAGAAACTGGCGTAGCAGACACGTCGACACTTGTTGCCACAATGAAAAAAGCAGTGAAATCCACGAACAACCACGAAAACAAATGCACTGTAGAAACAGAACAATATCTTTATCTTCGAAGCATTTTTCATTCAAAAAATTACACAACCATCTCATGCCATAAGTGCTGAAACAGCAAGATAAGATAAACGTATAAAAAATAACTGCACAGTACTTGTCCGAGTCGCTACAGATTTGTTAAGCATATGCAAGCTGTAGCATTACGTTCCGCTGCAGATAGAAATTAAGCCGTCACATAGCACTCGTTGACACAGAGAAATCTTACAGTATATCACACAATGTACCAAACAATCATGCAGAAAGCAGTGCAATCACTCTTTTCTTCTATATTTCTTGATTTTTAATTTCGTACAGGAGGCCATGGATGTGTGTTTTCATTTAAAAAGGCAGTCATTTGATATCTGATGGCTTTGAACCCGTAATTTCATCTTGCTTTTGGTGCTCTAAATACAATGTGCCGAAGGTTATACGGATTTTATGGTGCCTCTGCTGTTGCAAAAAACACAGGTTCATGATGAATTGTGTTATGTCTCAAAAGCTAGCCGAAGAATTTTAACTGAAATATTGTTAATACCCCACACTGTTCCACGGGTCCGTGGTTTCCAAGTAACCCGACTTAGAAGTTGCTTTTCTATCTTTTTCTATAACAGAAAAGATAATTTAAATTAGTCTGTTGTATCGCCCCATATGAGCAAAAAGTAATGAAGATGCTATCGAATTAAATTGCAATAAACAGGAAGGGGCGGCTGCAACATGCAAATGTTGGTGAGTTGCGACACCACGGGTTCCTGAGCATCCGCAGGGACATCCCCGCAGGGGGACGATGGTGAGCAGTGCGTCACCACGGAACTGGGCACCCGCGCTTCGCTATGCGTGGCATCGTCGTGTCTGAGGAACCCTTGTGGTTGAGCCGATGCCGAGTGTTTGGACCTTTAAGTCCCCTCGGTGGAGGCAACACACCACTTAGGCCCCAGCTTCCTGTAGACGGCACCTCCGGCCTGACCCGACTGGGGGAAATCGGCCGGCCCTTTTACCTCTCCTCAACTTCACTTTTCACCATCCTATCTTTGTTGCGAAAGCAACACTACGCGAGTCGCCAAGCCATTTCTCGGAGCTGAGGCAAGGCCATACTGGGCATGCGCGAGGAGCAGTGACGTCACACGGCGCACAGCTGGCGCGCCGCCGCTTTCGCTGCGCGGGTGACTCAGATGCGCCGCCGCCGCGCTCGCCAGTTCCGCGTGCGCTGTAGCGGCGCATAGCTAGCGTGCTGGGGCCGCCGCCGCTGCCGCGCGCTCTCCATCGCCTCTTTCTCTCTCCTCGTTGCTTTCGCAATCCTTCTCTCACACCTGCCCTGCCTTCTTCTCCTTTGTTAAGTTTTTCCCTTTTTCAGGCGGCGGGCGAACTATCTTGCATTGTGTCATATTGGGATGTGGTTAGAGTGTACAGGCGGCGAGGGCAGGGCTTGCCCCGTCCCCTTGTTGGACTCCTCTGTGGGTGGCAGGCACCACGGCCGAAGAACAGGCACATTCTATGGCTGACCCTCTCCCACAAAACGATCACCCTCATAAAAGAGCGCGGACCGGTGTAACCGTTCAGTTGCTAACGAGAATACAAGAAATGTTCCCGAAGTATCATGTGATGCACAATGGAAAAGCAAAAATAGCCAGCCAGGAAAATATTGCTACAAAGAAGACGAAGGTGGCAGTGGCGTGGGATGGAGCGCTCATAACCATTAAACCATCTCTTGTCCATCGTTCATCGCGCCTCATTCTTCGGCTGGCCGCCCCGTAACACTTAGTGTGGTGCTGGGGAATCAACGGCATCCTGGTTCTGGAGCTTCGGCGCCCTGCGTCAGCCGTGGTCGTCGGCCGTGAGTGCTTGGCCTCTGTCGCCCGGCTTGCCCAGCCTTTCTGACCCAAATCGATCTCGCCGTTTTTCTCTCGCCGTCCCCCGCCTCGGCCGCCCGACACGACGGTAAAGAAACCGACGCCATGACCGACCCGACCCGACATGTGCAGACAGCGTTTTCCTGTCGTTCGGAGTGTCCTGGCGCCCCGGCCGTCGGCTCCTGCCGACCTGCAGCCCGGAAGCTTCGTATACCGGAACTCATTCGCTCATCTCACTCGCCGTGGCGGCCAGCACACCACCATCTTTCACCTTCTGTTGAGCCACTGGGGACGCCCATCACCATTTTCAGCGACGTTCCGTCGTCGATGTCGTCTACTTACGATCCGTACGATCGCTCCATGGTCCCGGATAATGTGACAACGATTACGAAGCTGGCAGTGGCGCGGGACGGAGTTCAATCATCTCACTGAACTTGGTAATCTCGTCTCATTGTTCGGCTGGCCGCCTCGTAACGATATCGCCATTCATAGTACCTAAGTCTTAGGCGGATGCCTTGGGCCTTGGCTACAAGGTGACGAAACTAGCCAGCGGTGACACACTGCTGCAGATTCGCGGCCATGCAAAATATTCAGAACTCCGAAATGTAACAAACTTTGGAAGCATACTTCTCTGTGTTAGTGCATATCGGTCCCTCAATGCAGTCAAGGGTGGCATTTCAGAATATTATTTCCTTACACTCACCGAAGACAAAATGTTGCAAGGCCTTAAAGAACCAAATGTCACTGAAATCTGCCGCATAAACATCCGTAAAGATAACAAGGAGATACCTGCAAACCATATAGTCCTAACTTTTGCCTCCAGTGAGCTCCAAGAATCAATATAAGTAGGATACCTGAAAGTAACTGTATGGTCCTTTATTCCAAATCCCCGTAACTGCTTCAACTGACAAAAATTCGCCCATGGCTCTCAGACTTGCCGCGGCCGCAAAAGCTGCGGCAAATATGCATCAAACTATTACGAATCGAAGAATTACAAAGCTGCACCACAGTGCGCGAACTGTAAAGGGGATTACCTCGCGTACTCGAGGTCGTGTCTTACCAAGGTACATCCTGTTTACAGTAGGAAAACATTTCGCTGATTTGTTGCGACGGGGCGGTGCACCACATCGGGTTTCGGCACCATCCTATGTCACATACAGTGGGCCCGAGGCAGGGCCATCCGCTCCCCAGGCAGACGTAGCTAGAGCTGCCCTGTCACCCTCGAAAAAGGGCCAGCCGGTCCCTTGGCAGGCCGCCCGCCAGGCTTCCCCCATTCGGGAGAGGCCTACAAGCCGCACACTGTGTGGACACACTGGCTAGCTCGATCCCGGGCTCCATTTTGGAGCGTGTCTGGGTCTTCGAGCTGAGGAAGGACGCAAGCTTTGAAGTTTGGCAAGACGGAATCAAGCGGGTTTAATGACACTCTTACGGAACTTATTTGCATACTGAAGATTAGAAGAGCGAACGTTCAAGAATTAAAAGTTCATAGCGTCGAGGGGCTGAGAAGTCTTTTCGCTTGGGCCCAGAGTGTCCTTTCGCACTCAGCATCGTCCTTTAAACCCATACTATTCCGCCCTTCCAATAGGTGGTGGCCAATTCAGCACGAGGCACGTTTCTACAAGATGGGAAACAATCGGAGTTGCACAGCACCACAGCAGGCGTTGTGCCTCGTTGCCTAGCCAACCCGTGGGAACCGGCGAGCAGAAATTGCAACTCCGTTGCTAATTCCTGTAGTGCAGCAAGAGTAGTGCAGACGGCTCCGCATCCCCGAAAACACATGTGATCCTTGCGACACCGCGAATCTCAACTGAAACCAGCGGCGAAAACTAAGTCTCGGCTATTTCCAAAACAGGTGTGGCCGGCTCCTGACGGCAAGAGGCAATTACTTGATGACTCCGTCCCTTAGTTCCCTCGAACGAGCGGCCTTGGTTCTATCTGTCGTTGGTCGCTGTCCCCAAGCTTCCTTCTCCGGGACGGTCATCCGCATACAGCAAAGCGCGAGGAAATTCGGTTGCTCTTTCTCAGCGCGGAATTTTTCTTTGGAGTCGTCGGCTGGTCAAACGGCATGCCGCAAGCTTAGTCATATCATACTTCAGGAAATGCTTCGGCGTGGCAGACACGGACGAGACGAGAAAACACACCACAGGGCGCTCTGTGGTGTGTTTTCTCGTCTCGTCCTTGTCTGCCGCGCCGAAGCATTTCCTGAAGTATGGATTACCAACCGGCCTACAAGACAACCCTTCTAAGTTAGTCATATCAATGCCCATGGGCTCTCCGCGGGCCTCGAGAGCCTCTTGTGAGGCAACGGACGTAGCGCTGAGTTCACCTCCGCTGCAGTGACTGCGGAGTTCTCTTGAACGAAGGAAAAGGAAAATCCCAATACCGGCCCCCAAAGAAACAGGGACCTAAGTTTCGAAATATATTTCCCCAGGATTCATCATGTCCATCTAAAAGCGGCGCACAGAAAAATACGCAAAACACAGGGAGAACAGACAGAACAAGAGCGCTCCTCTCCGTTCTCCCTGTGTTTTGCGTGTTTTTCTGTGCGCTGTTTTTATTTATTATTTATTCAATAAACCCCTAAAGGCCCTCAATCGAGGGTATTACATAGGGGGCAGCAATGACACACAACGCAAAATAAGAATGAGCAAGCACCAAGGTGCAAAACATAAATACAAAAAGCACATGTAGAAGACAAAACAAGAAACAAACAAAAACCTGTAGTATACATTGTAATTTACACGAAAAAAGAACAGATAGCGTTTTAGAGGCAATAACAACCGCAGGAACAAAACAAAATAATAAAACAGCTCAATGCAGCAAGTGGTACAATCAATTAGTAAAGCTAAACAGACATTTGGGTTAGAAGGTCGTGAAACTTGTTAAGATCCCTTTCAGAAGCGATGTGTGATGGTAGATTATTCCAGTCGACTATAGTACGTGGTACGAAAGAGTTAGCAAAAGAAGAAGTGTGGCATGATATGCGTTTAACTTTCAGCGGGTGGTCGCGACGTGGAAAAAAAGATTCAGGTGATCGAAAAAAATCGTTATGGAGCAGAACATGATGGTAAAGTTTATGGAAAAGGGTCAAGCGTGATAGTTTGCGGCGATGTGATAACGTATCAAGTTCGGCGCGAGCCTTTAGTGCGGTGACGCTAGTATGACGTTAGATGGATCGTTACCAACTAGCCCAACTTTCTGCTTTACTGAATTCATCATGTCACTCCTAATGCACTGAAAGTGTAGCTATTATATAACTCAAACGGCATAAAAGCCAGTCCAGCCACGTGTTCACCTTCTGAGTTGTGTACACAGGAAAGAAACTTCGATGTCCAACACACACAAAAAAAAAATAAAAGATATATAGTCTTTGGCCGCGGCCGAGAGAAGGCAATCTGGCTCTCCGGTCGCGTTGCCATCACAGTAAAAAACGACGTTGCAACTGATGAGCGTTTTCTGAAGACTTATTTTGAAGCTACAGCATCCACTCTGCTTACACAGAAAACAATAACTGTTGCGAAACCGAAACCGAAACAAGACCGTCCCAAGTCGGAAGGCAAGACAAGCCAAGCAAGCTGGGAAAGGGAAACAAAGGAGCGCCCCTTGGGGCGGCAGTCGTGTCATGTAACCTGAAACAAAACGGATGTCGATTTTACTCGCTAAACGAAGTTGTCTATTTTTAACGAACGCGACATAATATAAACTGGTGCCGAAACCCGGGATATACCCCGAGACCTAACGAAGACAACTACCTGGATGCGACGGCAACGAATAACGAAGAAAAAGCCCATTTCTACTCCAGAGCCGCCGCCCAGTGCTACCGAGTGCAGCGACATGGACAGACACAAAGCGAAGAGATCAGCTGTCCAATCACAGGTGACTAGACTCATTGCTGAAATTGACTCCTGCATGAAAAGCCGCACGGGCAACGAAAAGGAACTCAGTGTCTTTTTGGCAAGAATGAGCTCTCTACGGACCCGCCTAAACGAAGCTAACGCCGCTGTCGAGACGCTATTGCCAGCGGAAGAAGCGGAGCAGGACTATATCGAAACCATCGAGTATGACGACAAGATCGTTACATACATTGCGAAGCTCCAAGCGGAGATTCAAGAAATTCAAGTAAACAGGCAGCCGAAAGAAGAGCCATCACCAAGCAACGACGCAGGCGCGGCAACCACGACCTGCCAGGTGAAGCTTCCAAAATTAGAGCTCGTAAAATTTGACGGCAAAGATGTGTCCTGGCAAGAATTTTGGGAACAGTACGAGCAAATGATTCACAAGAACGATCGGCTGACGACCTTGGACAAGTTCGGGTACCTAAAATCTGTTGTGAGTGGCGAAGCAGCAAGAACGATCAAGGGCCTTCCCTCCACATCCCAGTGCTATGACGACGCCATCTTGCTGCTGAAAAGACGCTTCGGCGGTGAGGACGCCATCGTGCAAGCGCACATGCGAAAGCTCTTGGACCTTGAGCCTGTGCGAAACGCCGAAGACATACGGTCCCTCCGACGGTTGTACGATGCCCTCGTCTCTCACCTCCGCGGGCTGGAAGCGCTCGGCCAGAAACAGGAGACCTACGGCACGCTCCTCTACCCCGTGGTACAGCGCGCCCTGCCGAAAGAAATATTGCTCGAGTTTCACCGAGCCGTGGCGAGGGAGGAACCCTCCGAAACGTCAACACAGAACACGGAACAAACTGGATCTGCGCTGCGGAGCGACGACGCACCGGGGCAGCCAAAAGAAACAGCTACAAAAGGTACTCCGTCTTTATTCACGAAGTTACTTGACTTTTTGAGGATTGAAGTGCAAAGTCGCGAGAATCTGATTGCTCAGCAAGGTACTGGCAAGAAGCACCAGGTGTCAATGCTGAAGACGTTAAACCCAACTGGGAGTTACAAGAAGAGCATTGGAACGAAATTTAAATCATCAGCTGCTGTACTGCAGCAGTCAGCAAGAGCAGATCACTGTTTTCTTTGCAAGAAGAATAATCACGAAACCGCTGCCTGCCGTGCTGGCATTTCGTTAGAAGAAAAAAAGAAAATGCTACGTTTGGGAAGACGCTGCTTCCGCTGCATGAAACCAAATCACCGTTCTAACGAGTGCAGAAGCAGCATTAAATGCGGTAACTGTGCAGGGCGGCATGCGACAACAATGTGCGACCCAGAATTTACTCATCCGAAAGTCAAAGCAAATGCAACCGATGTGACGACAGTCCCAGTGAATTTGCAATCTACAGTGAAAGAAACTCGCAAACGAGAAGTACTGCTACAAACGGCAACGGCGTTGTGTGCCGGTGAAACGAAAGCGGTATACTTACGAGCGCTCTTTGACGGCGGAAGCCAACGTTCATTCATCACGAAGCGAGCCTCAGAAAAACTCGGGTGTCGAGTTCTCGGAACAGAAACGTTGAAAGTTGGCGTGTTCGGTGGACACCAGTCGGAACGAGACTTTAACAGAGTGCTGGTGTCGCTAACCGCACAAAACAAGAAGATTCAACAGATCGAAGTTCTTGAGACGGACATCATATGCGAACAAAGAATCCCGGTTCCTGAACACAGGATCAAGAAACTACTTGGACCTTTGGCTGTGGCCGACAGGACCTGCGATAACGAAAGAGGTGACATCGACCTCCTCATAGGAGCAGAACATTACTGGGAATTTGTAACTGGAAGAAGCAAGCAGCTAGACGGAAAACTCCGAGCAGTCGAGACTGCCTTTGGGTGGTGCATTCAAGGACCTGTGGGAATAAACATAGTTGACTCACAGGGCATGCAAACCATTGCCCTTCGCATATCAATGGCCGAGAGTGAGACCATGAACTGCTTGGAACGTTTCTGGACCCTGGAGTCTATCGGAGTCACGGATAACGACGACTGTATTGGGCGACAGCTACTCGAATCTTTCGAAGACATTATCAGGCGTAGTGGATCTCTATACGAGGTAGCCCTTCCCTGGAAGCAAAACATAGATCTAAGTGACAACAAGGGGACTGCGGAAAAACGCCTGTCCCAACTGACAAACCGTCTTCGAAAAAATCCAGAGTTACTGGAAGCCTACGACACAGTCATCAGACAGTATTGCATGGAAGACATAGCTGAGCCAGTAGTAGAAAAAGAAGAACAAGGAAAACTGATCTACTACATGCCTCATCAGCCGGTGTTCCGAGAAACGAGCAATACCACAAGACTGCGAGTGGTTTTCGATGCTTCTTCGCATGGACAGAAGTTAAAGTCATTGAATCAAAACCTCGAGAGTGGTCCGAATTTGACAGCCGACCTTGTCGCACTGCTTCTGAATTTCAGGAGCAACAGAATAGCCTTGGTCGCGGATATCGAAAAGGCATTCTTACAATTAGAGATAAGAGAGAACGACAGAGATGCATTGCGCTTTCTGTGGTACCATACGAAGCCAGGTGCGAGTGGACCAATGGGCGAGTTGCAGACTTTGCGAATGAAGCGAGTTCCTTTCGGAACCACAGCGAGTCCTTTCTTGTTGACAGCAACTCTTCAGCATCACTTGAAGAATATGGAAGAAGAGTATCCGGACACAGCATCACTGCTGGCGCATTCCTTGTATGTGGATGACCTCTTAACGGGAGCCGAAAACGAAGAGGGAGCCCTGAAGATCTACGAAGAAGCTAGGACCATCTTCATCGCGGCCTCTATGACACTCCACAAGTGGGCGTCCAACAACCACACATTGAACGAACGGTTTGCGACAGATGATTGTCAAGCGAGACACTTAGGATACCTCCCAGGGGTCCTTAAGGTGTTAGGACTGACGTGGAATCCCAGCACAGATAACCTCACCTTCACCCCACAGTCTATCGAGCTACCTGAGCCAGGAACAAGTACTAAAAGGTCTGTTCTGAAGACAACAGCAAGACTGTATGACCCACTCGGATGGCTAGCTCCATTCACAGTCCGGGCAAAGGCTTTATTCCAAGAGCTGTGGCAAAGAAACGTGTAATGGGATGACATCCTACCAGAGGATCTGGACGCAAAATGGATGCGGTGGTGCGAGGAACTAACCGAATTGAAAAGAGTTCAAGTGCAACGCTGCTACAAAGCAGGCACAGTCGAACCTGCCATCAAAACAGTCCTCCACGTATTTGCTGACGCCAGCCCAGTGGCATACGGGGCGGTGGCCTACAACTGCGTAACAGATGCGGATGGCATCGCAACTTCGAGCATCCTCATTACCAAGTCGAGGGTCGCCCCGATCAAGCAACTGACTCTTCCGAGACTCGAATTGATGGCGTGTCTCTTAGCGGCCAGACTGAGTCGATACATCCTGAAAAGCCTAAAGGAACCACCACAAGTGACACATTTCTAGACCGACTCGGAAATCGCATTGCATTGGATCACGGGAGAGCCCTCGCAATGGAAACAGTTCGTGAGGAATCGCGTAACAGAAATTCAGCGTCTTACCGACACCTCAGCATGGAGACATTGTCCCGGATCCGAGAATCCGGCGGATCTCATGACCAGGGGAGTGACAGCAGATCAGCTTGTTGAGAGTTCCACCTGGTGGGAAGGAATGCCCTGGATGAAGGCGACTGAAAACAATTGGCCGCGCTTCTCTCAACCAAGGAACATTCCGACAGTGGACGAAGAAAACCGAATTGTGGAAGTCCTTCATACATACTCTCTTCCGAGTGACAGCTTGGATATTACGATATGTCAACAAGCTGCGACATCTGAGCACTAACAAAGGATCACGGACGGCAGTTGAACTGGATGATGCCGAGAAATACTGGATACGACAAGCTCAGCGAGAAGACCTGAAGAGGGAAATTGAGCGTGCGAAGAAAGGAGATCTCCAGCAGACTCGCCCGTGAGGGACACTCCAGTGTTTGTTGACAACGACGGTATTCTCCGTATAAGCGGCAGACTTCAACAGAGTGGCAAGCCGTACAACGAACGCCATCCAATTGTACTGTCGAGGCGACATCACCTAGCCGAATTGCTTGTGCGTCAAGCTCATCACCAAGTACTTCACGGGGGAGCACGGGATACTTTGGTACAGTTGAGAGAGAAGTACCATGTTGTACGAGCCCGCCAGCTGGTAAAAAGAATCATAAAAAGGTGCATAACCTGGCAACGCTACAATGCACGTCCAGCATCGGAAGTGACTGCACCGCTTCCACATGATCGAGTGACCCAGGCTCAACCATTTGAGGTCACAGGGGTGGAATTTGCAGGGCCACTTCTAGTAAAAGGAGAAAACTCGCTGTACAAGTCCTATATCACGCTGTTCACCTGTGCCGTGACACGGGCAGTTCACTTAGAGCTTGCGAGGGACATGACAGCGGAGTCGTTCTTGATGACCTTCAGACGTTTCATCTCAAGAAGAGGTGTACCCAGAGTCATCTACAGTGACAACGCGCTTTCCTTCAAGAAAGCCAACAGAGATCTTTTATACCTCTGGAACTCTATCCGGAAACCGGAGATTCTTGACTACTTTGCAAAGACACGAATCGAATGGAAGTTCATAGTAGAGCGCGCCCCCTGGTGGGGTGGCTTTTATGAGCGACTCGTCGGATCAACCAAACTTGCGCTCAAGAAAGTTATCGCTGCCAAGTTTCTGTCCTTCTACGAGCTAGCAACGACCTTGGCCGAAATTGAAGCTGTCTTGAACTCAAGACCTCTAACTCATGTATACGACGGACCGGAAGAACCGGAACCTCTTTGCCCTTCCTTCTTCTTGACAGGAAGACGCCTCACGTCGCTGCCTAGCGTGGGAAAAAACGAAGATGACCAAATCAACATATCCCTTCAGAGACTGTGGACCCGACGCCAACAGACCACAGAAGCTTTCTGGCGTAGGTGGACCAGAGTATCTTAAAGAACTGCGAAATGTGCAGAGTCAGAACGAACGTCAAGGAAAAGCGATCAAGGAAGGCGACTTGATTCTTCTTCGCGACAGTCTTCAACCACGGCAGCAGTGGAAAACCGCAAGGATTGATAAACTGTTTCCTGGAAGAGACGGGAAGGTGCGATCATGCCTTCTGAGACTACCTGGAGGATCAACCCTCAAGAGACCAATCCAACTCGTGTATCCTCTAGAATTAACGTAAAAGGCAAAAATGACTGAAGTCATTTTCGGGGGGGAATGTGTTGCGAAACCGAAACCGAAACAAGACCATCCCAAGTCGGAAGGCAAGACAAGCCATGCAAGCTGGGAAAGGGAAACAAAGGAGCGCCCCTTGGGGCGGCAGTCGTGTCATGTAACCTGAAACAAAACGGATGTCGATTTTACTCGCTAAACGAAGTTGTCTATTTTTAACGAACGCGACAATAACAGTGTGTTGTATATATATATCAAGCCTAACTTTTGAGTAAGTGTGCATGAATTCGGAGACCTTCTAGAGCAGCTACCAGAGTCATATTTATTAGTCGGCGATTTCAACGCCCACTGTCTTTTGGAAAGTGAGAAAACTGGTTCAAGAGCCCGAAACATAGAGGACTTTTTTCTATGTAATCACATTTCCTTACTGTACACTGGTAAACCTACATACTGCTCCCCTGCTTCGGCGAAAATGAGCTCTATAGAGCTTTTAGTTCACCTTCTGTGTTTAGCGATTTTAAATGGGATGTCATAGACAACTGATATGGGAGCAACCCTTGCTGCACTAATGAACCCAACACCTGCTCCAGAAATGATTCCAACAAAACCAAGACGTTGGAAGCTGCATTTAGTCAACTGGGCGCTGTTTAGAGAAACGGCAGCCTAGATCAAACGGTTTCGGATAATCTCAGTGTAGTCGAACGTAATGAACGTGTCACGAAATCTATTAATAGTGCTGTACGCCTAGTTATTCCTCAATCAACTGGAATAATGAAACCAAAGTACACGAGCAGGGCAGAATGGTGGGCCTGTTGGTAAGGCATGTCAAGGGAGAAAACCAGCCAAAAAAGACGGAAACACAAGAAGAGAACGACACAGGTGTGAACGAGAGGTTGCGCAAGCACAGAACAAAAGTCGGCGCTGGTGAAGATGGTAATCTTGCTCTGCATTGCAGTAGATGTCCCGGAAAATGTTCCCCACGTTTCGCAGATGTCACCATCCTGGGCTGCGGAAAAACACGGAAGGCTCGTGAAATCTTTGGAGCCTTCCAGATTGCCAAACATGGTGATGCTTGCGTCAGCTCACCATCGATAGCATTAACGGCAAAAGAATTTGATTATTTGAGTGATCATGTTTGAGTGTTGCCTTGGCGCATGCGTGGTGGTTACTTGGCGGTCTGTACTCAATGAAAAATTCAGTTGTTAGTCCAGCCGTTGTCCTCTGTCGTTCTCTTCTTGTTTTTCCGTCTTTTTTGGCTGGTTTTCTCCCTTGAAATGAAACCAAAATCACAAAGTTTGATATACTAAAGAACATAAAGAAACAAAAAGAAATAAAACAACGCCTGGGGCATAATTCGAACAGAAGAGAATCTCATAAAGTTTAAAAAGGCGACAGCGAAAGCCAGGTGTACCTGTCGCAGTGCCAAAAAACTTCGTGGGAAAAATACGTATGGTCCATTGTTAACTAAACACCTTCAAAACAAATGTGGGAGAAGGTTCGAAATTGCGCTGGCAGCTACTCCCCATTCACACTTCCCTCCTGACAGCCCCTGAAAAGACAGAATTAAAACAACAAGCACACATTTTGGGAGAAGATTTTTCTCCAGTTCCCAGTTAATCACACTACGCAGGATCATTTTTATAATACAAAACCAAAGCCGAAAAACAAACACAGCCGACAACTGACAGTACAAGCAAATCATATCATAATTTAATTACAGTGAAATAAAGCCATACAGTATTGCCCGCTGGGGAAAAGACTGCATCCGGCCCTCACGAAATACATTGTAAAATGCTAGCCCATCTCTCTGAACCTGCCATTGGGGCTCTTCTAAGGTTTTTTTGACAAAGTTTGGGTATCGGGGAAAATACCCGAATCATGGCACATGTCTTTACCCCTCAGTTTCCACGTCCCGTCTTTGTTGCGCTGTTTCAAAAATGAATACGTACCAACTTGCCCAAATTTCTGCTTTTCAAAAAAAAAAGAGTAATTAAAACAGGCCATATTTTTTTAAAAAAAGGAGAACGCCTTGAAAACACAATCCGAGAACGTTTTGTACACAAACAACACAGTCTTGCTCCCTTTTTCGGCTTACAGAAGGCATATGACACAACGCGCAGTTTCGGGACTTTTCATGACCTTGCTGAGCTTGGCACTCGTGGCAGCATGTTGAAATGCGTAAAAGTCTTGTCTAGCCGTTCGTTCAATGTACGCCTAGGTTCAACCCTTTCGAGGGATTTCATTCAAGAGGTTGGGGTACCTCACGGGTGTATTTTAAGCACATTTTTTATTCTAGAGCTGAATTCTTTTCGCAAAATAATCCCAAGGTCCATTACGTAATCAGTCTATGTAGACGATCTTCTGAAAGCTTGCACGTCCTCCTACGTATCACCATGCGAAAGACAAATACAATAAAGGAACTGGCAACATGGGCGAACAATTATGGTTTCCGCTTTTCTCCACACAAAACAGTGGCCATCCTCTTATCAATAAACGAGGCTTACAGACAGATCCCACACTACATCTGAACGAAACCGAATTACAAATAAAAATTAACACAGACTTCATGGCATACTTTTGACAAAAAATTTACTTTCCTGCCTGACACATTGGAAAAGAAAGCTTTCCAATGTCCGACCATACTCAAAGTCCTGTCAGGCATAGAGCACTGCACGGGCCTCAATTTGAGGCCCAAGCCCGGCCCGGGCCCGAGACCTGAAGCCCGAGCCCGGCCCAGGCCCGCGGCTTCAAGCCCGGGCCCGGCCCAGGCCCGCTAAATTATCGCTCTGGCGAGCCCGGCCCGGCCCGTGAATCCCGGAGTGAAGCCCAGCACGGGCCCGGCCCGGCCCGTTTCACAGTAACGCTTGAGGTATACTGCTCACTCTGAGCAAGTAGACTGCTACTAGACCGACAAGAGACTGGCCGACAAAGGTTCTGAAACCACAGTTTGGCTTGCAGAAAGTTGTTTCTTTTTATCCCAGAAGGAAGTGATTAAGAGTAGTGCTCGCCAGGCCCTCTTTTGGACAGCGATCTCGTGTAGGTGCGCGAAGACAAACTCGGAAGTTCCGAGAGCCAAATAAAAAGGGCTACACACGCGCGTAATAGACTACTTTTCATTCGCCCATGATTTTAATCAGTGATATTTTGCCGCCCGCCAAGTATAAACATTAAAGCTGCCTAGCAAGCAGTGGAATTATTTTTTTTAGTGAACGCGATCTCACAGGCTGAATTCATAGCCGAACTGGTCGCCTTTCAGCAGAAATGAAAAGCTAAAAGGCATGAGTGTTTCACTTTGTGCGGTTTGGAGACTATAAGCGTCCTAAACTAATATGTCCTTCATGAATGCATTTCTGATAGTGTATAGGTATGTTTTGGGATGACGAACGATCAGTGGCTGATTAAGACCGGTGAAATTTTTCTCTTGCTGGTGGAGCAGAAGATAACGCGTGAATCACGTGATAACTTACAGGGCAAAACGTCTGTCATGTCAACCAGGCTGAAGAAGCGAGGAGGGATAGATGTGGTTATGAGATGAGATTTACAAACTCTCATGAGCTTTTGTGGCTATTTCATTTATGAGACGTTCCGGTCAGATGATCAAAAAGAAAACCAAACGCGCTTTAGTTTGTCAATTCTCACTTGAGAAAAATATAGCTATAAAATAAAAGCTATATTTGTGGGTCTTAAGGGCCCAAGGGGAGTCAATCTGTAAGAGACACCGAAGCAGAGGGCTCCGGATCATTTCCACCACCTGGGTTTCTTCAACGAGCAACTACAAAGTACAGTCTTTGTCAAAAGTAACCACGCTGCATGGTTGCTTCTAGCTCGTACAGTGGAGCCCTTACAGCTTCCTTGAAGCTGTTGTGGTCGTTAAAGGTAAGGACGGGGGGGTCTTCTTACCTTCCAACAACTTTTGGTCTTTAGGAAAGTCGCATGGGCTCCACTATACAAGCTAGAAGCAAACCATGCCGGCTGGTTACTTCTGACAAAGATGGCACATGGCTGTCACGCTGTCGCCTGAATAGAAAGGCGGCCGCCGAGGCTAGGAGCGAACCCTGGTTCCCTGGCTCAGTAATCAAGCGCCTTGACCACTAAGCCACCACGGCGTGGAAATGAGGAAATAAATAAGTCAAAGAATAAAGCTTAGTTTTTTTTCTCAGCCCGTACTATAACCCATAGCTCATCCGTATCGCTGCTCCAATGCCACAGTTATGTACTTCACTCTGCAATAGTGAATGAATAGTCGGACACCAGCCGTTTCTATACGGACCCAAGCCCGGCTCGGGTCCGCAGCTTTACGCCCGAGCCCGGCCCGGGCCCGCAACTTGAGGCCTGGGCCCGGCCCAGGCCCGGCTAAACTGATCATGTCCCGGCCCGGCCCAGCCCGCGGGCCGGGCCGGGCCCGGGCTTTCGGGCCGGCCCGAGCCCGTGCAGTGCACTAGTCAGGCAAACACTTGGCTCCTGATAGGGCATCCCGTTTGCAAATTTATCGCTCTGTTGTGCCCTCCCCTTAGACTATGGTTGAATAGTGTACGGTTCAGCAAGGCCGTCAACCTTGAAACAACTGGGCCCGATACACAATTTGGGTATACAAGTTAGCGCACCACATACCCGTTGTGCTCTTTACGTGTGGGTTGCGATGCCCTCTTTAACAATTTCTACTGAGACATTACGCCGAAGCAAACTGAGATACACGGCTGCTCAGCGACGGTTGCGCCTAGTTAGCCACAGGCACAGCAGTCGTTCTGGTACAGACACGACTGAGCCCTTGAGCTGGTACTCTCTTGAACGCGACAGATGTCGGTCAGAGACACAGGGCGCGGTTGCCGTTTGCCGCGTGGGAAGCGCGCAGTTCTCTCTGTGAAATTATCGGTTTTCGAAGGCTGTGCCCCGCAAAACTCGCAGCATCGGCGAAAAAACAAACGCTGAATTGAGGAGAAAAAAAAAACTGGTAATGGCGCAAGAAACGAGGACACAGAAGGCACACAAAAGACAGACTGACGCCAACTTGCGACTGGAGTTTATTGCATCAAGCCTGCCTTTTGTACCACAACCAAGCCGTATCAACAAATGCATCGGCGTTGTTCATATCAATCGGCAATTGATAAGTACAAGCAGGCTTGGTGCAATAAACCCCTGTTGCAAGTTGGCGTCAGTTCTGTCTTTTGTGTGCCTTCTGTGTCCTCGTTTCTTGCGCCAATACGAGTTTTTTCTTTAAACATCAGCCAATTCGCGCAAACTAGAGTTTTACTTGAATTCAAAAGCCACGACTGAAATCGCGCTCGGTGACCGCAGGCAGCAGCAGCTCCGGCGGTGGCGGCACCCGTGGCATGGCGACCCTGTACGCGGCGACGACGTCGACCGAGACGACCACGGCATCGCCGGCTGCCCGCACTCCCTGACCACCTCAATTACACGCCACTCGGGTGGAGGCACTGCGCGCCACTCGAAGAAGACAGCAGCCACCGAGCGGCGCCCGCGCTGTCAGAATAGTTGCAACCGCCAAAGGCTACCAGTCACGCCCTTATGAAACTGATCTTAGCTCGGTGACTGCCTTTGCTCTTCTGGACACCGTGAAGCCTTCTAATAGCAATCTGATGACCGCGCGAAATGTCAGAAACTTGATCAACTTAATGCCGTCCCCTTGAATTAAATCATTCAATCGGTAATTTTGAGTTTGCACTATTTTGCTCCCGGTGTAAAATTATCGATCGGGACGTAACAGTTGCAAGATGCAATTGCACAAATGAAATTAACACTTGGGGAAATTAACCAAAAAGTGTCTAACACTTACGGCGTGTAAGACGTTGCGTAATTTGTATGCATTTGTTTTCCTATTTACTGATCCGGAAATTTTGGTCCGGAAATTTAAGCAGGGTGATGGAACGCACATATCATCGTCATCATCAATTCGACTGTGCCCACTGCAGGGCAAAGGTCTCTCCCATGTCTCTCGAATTAACCCTGTCCATTGTTAGTTGCCGCCATTGTATCCCCGCAAACTTCTTAATCTCATTCGCCCACCTAACTTTCTGCCGTCCCCTGCTACGTTTGCTTTCTCTTCGAATCCACTCCGTTACCCTTAAGGAGCAGCGGTTATCTTCCTTCGCATTACATGCCCTGCCCAAGCCCATTTCTTCCTCTTGATTTCAACTAAGATGTCATTAACCCGCGTTTGTTCCCTCACCCACTCCGCCCTCTTCCGATCTCTTAACGTTACACCTATCATTTTCCTTTCCATAGCTCGCTGCGTTGTTCTTAACTTAAGCTGAACCCTTTTTGTTAGCCTCCAAGGTTCTGCCACATCGGTGAGTACCGGTAGGATAGGATAGGATATATATACAACATAAACTCCCGAAACATCATACACCGAGGGAAACATTTAAAAGGTGTGGTTTGGGTTGCGGGGTTTAACGTCCCGAAGCGACTCAGCCTACTAGGGACGCCGTAGTCAAGGGCTCCGGAAATTTACAGCACCTAGGGTTCTTTAACGCGCACTGACATCGCACAGCACACGGGCCTCTAGAATTTCGCCTTCATCTAAATTCGGCCGCCGCGGCCGGGATCGACCCCGCGTCTTTCGGGTCAGCAGCCGAGCACCATAATCACTGAGCCACCGCGGCGGCTGCACATTTAACAGGTATAAAATTCTGAAAAACGCGAACAATATTGGCGTTTTATTCTTAACGTCATTACACCTTTGTACGTACAGTGTCCATGCAAACTGCGAGACACCACGAGGGAGCAGCACTAACACATCTTTGGTTACAGGCGCGAAAAAAGAGAGAACACAAGACAGAAAGACGGGACGTCTGTCTTTCTGCCTTGTGTTGCCTCTTTTTTCGCGCCTGTAACCAAAGATGAACAGTTACCAACTTGCCCAGCAAGACGTTCTTTTAAGCACTAACACATTCACTATTCTCGTCATAGACTCACAAATACAGCTACTCGCCTACTTGGCGGCTTGAGAGAAGAAAGTGCGCTATACTCTTAGTAATGTCTTGGTTCACAGTAGAGGGGCTGCTTCGAGCCCTGCTAGAAGCGGCGCCGAGCGAGAAACTGAGCGTCCAAACGCAGCGCTGCCTGACGCTCGACATGTAAGAGGCCAATCTGTCGATCCGCCGCTGGGTAGACCGATGCAACACCGCTGCTCGGCAAATGTCGAGCCGGAGCACGCGGCGCCTTTTCCGCGCCCTCATTGATCCGACCCAAACCCGCACCGAAACACAAAAACATCTTCAACGAGCAATTCACACCTTCAACGGAGACACAGCCAAACTGGCTGACGCGCTCCGAGACAAATATCTGTACACAGACCAGGATTCGCGTGGTCCGGCGTACTCGTATGCAGGTTCTGAGCTGGATCGAACGTTCCAGCTTCACGACCTGAAAGCGGCCCTGGCCAAAATGAAACGAGGGACAGCCCCGGGCAAGGACAAGGTAACTGTGAAACTTCTCGCTAACCTACCCGAACCGGCCTACGAGCGGCTGCTCGAATACTTCAATGCCATCTGGACGGCAGGTACGTCTCTCCCAGTGGATTGGAAGACTGCTCTCGTCACATTCATACCAAAACCACGCAAACCTCTCAACACTGACAACCTCCGGCCCATATCTCTCACTTCTTGTGTGGGGAAGTTGATGGAGACCATGGTTCGTGACAGACTATCCACCTACCTAGAAACGCACAACGCCTTTGCAGGCACCATGTACGGGTTCCGCCCACACCGGTCCGCACAAGATGTGCTGCTGCAACTTCATAGAGAGATTCTTGATCCCGTCGAGCACCCTAGCGATGACAAGGTGGTCCTCGCATTGGACTTGCGGGGTGCTTTCGACAATGTGACACATGATATCATCCTCTCCCACCTGTCCCAAGTGAACTGTGGGTACAACACATTAAAATACATTAAGCAACTCCTCACAGATCGGCAATCATATATCCGACTCCAAGACAGTGAACATGGCCCGTACCAACTTGGTATGCGAGGGACTCCACAGGGAACAGTCCTCTCGCCTCTTCTCTTCAATCTGGCCATGGTGAAGCTCCCTACCCTGCTGGGTGAGGTCCCGGGTGTGCAGCATGCCCTGTACGCGGACGACATCACCCTCTGGGCAACACACGGTTCGGTTGGAGAAATCGAGGCCAACCTGCAGCAAGCGGCGGCTATTGTGGACGATTATGCACACCGCTGCGGCCTTGAGTGCTCCCCGAGCAAATCGGAATTCGTGCACATACGTCCCAATCCAAGGTGCACAACCAAAATTGCCCTCTCCCTGCTTAGCGGCCCGATTCCTGAACACGATGAAATCAGAGTATTGGGACTCTACATACAAAAGAACCGCAAGATTGACACCACGCTGAAGAAACTCCGCAAGGTGTTGGGATCAGGTGGGCCGTATGGTCCGCCGGGTATCAAACAAACGAGAGGGGTTGCGATGCAAAGATGCCCTGCGGCTAGCCAATGCATTCGTAACCAGTCAAATCCTGTATTCGGCACAGTACCTCCACCTGCGCAAATGCGATGAGAACGCTCTCGAAGGGATTCTCCGAAAAATCTATAAGAGAGCTCTCGACCTCCCAATTGCAACATCCAACCAACGTCTCCTCGCCCTGGGGATGACGAACACCTTTGGAGAGCTGCGCGAGGCTCATCTCAGCAATCAATACTTGCGGTTAAGCAAAACACGTGCGGGTAGCCGCCTACTGACCCGCCTCCACATCAATTACGCAACCCAAGAGGAGAAGCGGGTATCCATGCCCGAGGCCTGGCGCTTCGCACTAAAGGTTCGCCCCCTCCTCAATAACATGACAAAAGATGCCCATGATGGCCGCCGCCTCGCGCGAGCGGAGGCCATTTCCAAGCAGTATGGTGCCAACCCCACACCATGGGGGTTGGTACACGGCTGCCGTTGTCCACCAAAACAACCCAGTTCAGGGCCTCACCTTCCGTGCCCCCATATTACATTCGCGGAGGAAGTTGCTCTCGCACTTGCAGCTGCGGATCCAGCGTCCCGAGTCATTATCACCGGCTCTAGGGAAGCTTGCCGCAATTTTGAACAGGGCCAAATTCCAGAACGTGCATTCCAAATTTTACACAGATGTGAGTACCGGGATTTCCCAACCCGGCGCACCATCATCTGGGCCCCAGCACATGCGGGGATAGAGGGAAATAAGGTAGCGGACACTACCGCCCGCGCGCTTAACCACCGGGCATCGCCTCACTCGCCGCCTGATCCGGCTACTGATTTTAATCCGGCTGTTACTTTTCGGGAGATCTCTCTCCTGTATCAAAACACTCACGGCCGATACCCACCCCCCTGTAAAGGCCTCAAGAAGGCAGAGAAGCGTTGGCTACTTCGCCTCTACACCAACACAGTACTGTGGCCGGCAGTGCTGAAACATTTCAATTCGGCCTTTTCGGGCGAGTGTCCACACTGTCGGGGAGTGTTTGCGGACACGTATCACATGGTGGGGGCAAGCCCTGCCAATCCTGCTTTCCCACCCCACCCGAGAGTACTGGGAGGCTGCCCTGCTCGGCTGCTCAACTCTCCAGGACACGAGCCCTGGTGTCAAGAGCCCCGGCCGACACAGGGGTCCCGGACTAGGGATGCCTCCTAGTGATTGTAAGGGCCGGGCCCTTAAGGCACGGTCCAAGCAATACCTCTCTTGTATATAGTATAAATAAATGTTTTACACCACCACCACCACGGAGAAAGAACGCGGCATGGTTACGCCAACCAGGCCAGCCCTGAGGTGGCTGGGCGACGCACTGGCGGCGATTGGCACTGACAATCGTTTCTTCTTCCTCTCAGCAGACTCGAAGGTATTTTTTAAGGCGAAAAAATCTAATGGCTCATACTGTGGCTCATACGTCCGTCTGTTACATCATCATCATCAGCCTGACTACACCCACTGCAGGGCCTCTCCCATGTCTCTCCAGTCAACCCTGTCGTCCGCTAGTTGCGGCCACTGTATTCCCGCAAACTTCTTAATCTCATCCGCCCACCTAACTTTCTGCCATCCCCTGCTACGTTTGCCTTCTCCGTTACCATTGAGGACCAGCGGTTATCTTGCCTTCGCATTACATGCCCTGCCCAAGCCCATTTCTTCCTCTTGATTTTGAACTAGGATGTCATTAACCCGCGTGTGTTCCCTCACCCACTCCACCCTCTTCCGATCTCTTAAAGTTACACCTATCATTTTAACTTAAGCTGCTCCCTCTTCGTTAGCCTCCACGTTACTGCCCCATAGGTGAGTACCGGTAAGATACAGCTGTTGTATACTTTTCTTTGAGGGATATCGGTAAACTAGACATTTAGTCATATGTCATGACTAACTAGTCATTAAACAGTCATCAACTAATTGGTCATGAAAACAAGCCATTAACCAGTAATCGTCAAATTAGTCATGAGGAGTTAGTGATGAGTAATTAGTCATGACAACTAGTTAGTCATTAAGGAATCATAGCTAGGCAGTCAATATTAGTCGTGATTAACCAGTCACCAACTAATTAGTCATGACTAGTTAGTCATTAAGCAATAACGACTAGTTAGTAATTAACCAATCATGACTACTTAGCCATGAGTAGTTAGTCATGGGTCACGACTACCCAATCTAAGTGGCCCCATAGCCTCCTTGTGTGTGCCTACGGCCGTGCAGCCAAAGTTGCGTGGAAAGGCTTTCGCCTCTCGCACTTTAGGTCGTCAAAGTGCCTTGTTGTAAGAAGAAGAGTACGACTCCGTAGTGCCGCACTTCGTCGTCATCGCTGGTGGTTCGGGCGCGAGTCTCGTGCTGGAGCCGCTTCCTGCGGCTGGTTCTGCCGTCCTGCTACGACCCGACCGCTGCGTGCGTTGGTCGCCGTGACCCCTTGATAAATACACTGTTCACATGAATTTTTTTTGCTACTTTACGGGGTACTCAGCGGTCACCGAGACAACCCCTGCCTGGGCTTAGCTCTCTTTCCCTCTTTCAAGTTCATCTGATCACAAGTGGAATACAGGTCGCCTGCTGATCATGACGCAGAAGTTAGTTGCTCGAAAGCTAATAATTTGTCAATCATGGGAATATTAACGCGCCGTTCTGTGATAGTTGCTGGCTCTTAGTTCTGTGTTCCTCTCTTCACATCAAAAGGATGGTGTGTGGGGCATAGAATTTCAAGTGAGTCCTGGCGAAGCTGAGCCACCGTCGTCGTGTCGGCCGACAAAAGTGCGCGTATCGTTCACAGCCGTATGCAGCACGGACACGCTGGTGAATTTTTTTTTCGTACGTTGGATTTTACTTTCATACACGTAGTTGTATGTTTGCCGTAGCCAAAGCGCGTACATAGAAAAGTGCTTCTGGGAGCCACATATGCCCGTGAAACTCAATGGTATAAAGCGTCTATTTCACGGAAAGTCTCGCTCTATTTTCGTAATCTGCTGGGATGCCCAGCTTCTATGTGCGACAATTGGAGAGGGTTCTGAAAGAAATAAGCACACAGGGGAGCGCGATATTGCGTTTTCGTCATCCCGCTAGCGAAGGCACTTGTTACTTTTGCTATCTTTAATAGAATATTTGGGGAACGCCGCAGGCTCGTCGCCTCCAGTCGTCATTATTATTGCGAAAGCAATACTACTTGCACTTTCACGCCTTTGTCGTGCCGCGGCCGGTGACCACCATCGTGCCGCGGCCGGTGACCACCATTGACCTTCATTTGACCTTTTGCATTAGATGGGATTAGATTGGATTGGATTAGATTGGATTGGACTGGATTGGGTTGGATTAGATTAGATTAGATTAGATTGGATTGGATAGAAGTGGATTCATTTATTTTATTTATTCAAAATACCCCCAAAGGCCCTCATTTGAGGGTATTACATGGGGGCGGGGTAATAAGTACAAAACATTGTTATAAGGTTAAAAATATTGCACTAAAATAAAATAGAAATCACAAAATATTAATCATAATAGGCATTCACAGAAAGGGTCGCAACAATGCACATAACAGCAAAATTTGAGCATAAATAACAACACCGCTAGAAAAAGAAAAAGACGACACTGGAAAAGGTGCGCTGAAGTACAAAACAAAAAATATAAAGTAAAAAGAAGACAAGGCGGAAGAAAAGAACGCTAAAAAATACCTTTTTAGTTGTTGAAACATGAGTGCATAAGATGTTGGAATTTATTTAGATCAGATTCTGCGGCAATTTCTGATGGCAAAGCGTTCCACTCGGTTATTGTGCGTGGTAAAAAAGAATAGGCATAATGGAATGACTGGCAGTTAATGCGTTTAACTTTGTAAGGATGATCGCGACGTGGAAAGATAACTGGCGGTGGCTGAAAGAATTCATCATGAAGAGAAGGATGGTGATAAAGCTTGTGGAAGAGTGATAGACGGGAAATTTTTCGGCGCAGTGCTAACTTATCTAACTCGGCTTTAGTCTTCAATGAGGTGACGCTGGTGTAACATGAATAATCAGAAAAGATGAATCGCGCAGCACGGTTTTGCAGGGCTTCGATGTTACTGATGATATAATTCTGATGAGGATCCCAAATGGCAGACGCGTATTCCAGTTTCGGACGGATTAATGTAGTGTACGCTAGATTGGATTGGATTGGAGTGGATTGATTCGGATTGATTTGGATTACATTGGATTGGACTGGATTTTATTTGATTGTATTGCATTGCATTGCATTGCATTGGATTAGATTGTATTGTATTAGATTAGATTAGAGTGGAGTGGATTGGAGTGGAGTGGATTGGAATGGATTGGAATGGATTGGAATGGATTGGAATGGATTGGAATGGATTGAAATGGATTGGAATTGATTGGAATGGATTGGATTGGATTATATAACCGATGCATCACCACAAGTCTAACCACAAGCACCACCATCAGCTACACTACCAGCTGTACCATGGCGTACGTACGGATATTGCTTTCGCAATTACCGGGCTTAACCAAGCTAAACCAAAGCGAGTTTTTTTTCTCCCCACTTTTGCACTTACAGTAAGGTATTCTTGACTTGCTGTTCCATTTGAGTTGAAAACTTGCCCGTGGTGTTTTAGTATGTGATTTTGGTGCGTTCGTATAAGGTTTTCATGAAGCCATGCGTCTTATCAATCCGCGATAGTAAGCTCACACCAGATAAACGTATGCTTCCAGTGCATGATCATACCTCTTCAGGTATATCACCGAGGAGGACAGGTTAATCAAGGCGCAGAAATTTATCCTTGAGGCACAATCTGGCAAAGTGAACAAGGGATATCTTTTTAGGACCTACAGTCAGATCGCCTCTAAAGGCGCTGCAGTAGCCAAAGTTTTGTAGCGTCAGCTACATTGCCCACATCTCGCCGTTTCGCGTGCTCTCTTGCACAACCATGCTGCGCATGCGCGAGGAGCAAGTGACGTCACTACGCACAGCTGGCGGCCTCGCCGCGCGCGCTCGCCTTCCTTTCCTTAAAATGACAGGAGTATAAAACGTTAACAACGCCAACGCCAATGAACACAATGAACGCCGACGGCCTATCGCTTCAGCTGCGCGTTTCTCGCACAACCTTGCCAGTGCCTGCTCCCCACATCTCCCTCTCATCACCCCACGTACCTATAAGCGCGATTCAGGCGTCCACTGACGAACGGGGCTATTGTGCGCTCTTGGTTTACTTAAAATGATCGGAGTGCGAAACGTTGTGAACGCCAACGCCAATGAACACAACCAACGCCGGTGGCCTGTGGTTTAAGCGCCGCGCTTCTGGCACAACGTTGCCAATGCCAACGCATGCAGCGCACACCTGTCACTACCGCCACTTAGCTTAAAACATGGTTGAGGTGTCCATTGTTCGAAGAGGTCAGTTCTGCGCCTTCCCTCTGGTTCAGGTGTCCACCCAGATGTGGACACCTCACCCTCCCATCAGGCTACGTATATCCCGGCATAGCAGAGCTAGGCCACTGCCAATTTTTATTCATCACTTGACAATCATATTTCATGTACCTGCTGAGCACAGATGAATGTTTTGCACATGAAATGTTTTGTTTTGTTAATACAACGCATTTTTTGGTTACATGTAAATAGATCTGATGCGAAAGTAAAGCTAAAATTATCGTGTAATAGATGTGTGCTTCTTATTGATGTCTGTTGTTTTGTCATGATGAGCCCTGCTGCACTGCAAACATAATTGCGCTCATTTTTATTTTGTAAGGTCAAATCACAGAATTAGCAGCCTCAGACGCGCATGGCATTCCTCGGGGGGAGGGGGGGGGGAACATCTTGATGGGACAGCTGATTCACTTCTCGGTACAATTCGGAGGAGCAGCGCCCAGCTGATGTCTTAGGGGTGCACCTAGTACCTACACACAAACAGTGCTTTTTAAGGCGAAAGCCTTTAATGGCTCACACTCGCGGCCGTGACTCTGTCCGTCCGTCCGCTATATCTGACGTAGAAGTCATAACTAGTCATTACTAGTCACAAGTCATCACTAACTAGTCATTAACCAATATCACTAGTTAGTCATGACTAGTTAATCATGACTTGTTAGTCATTAACCAATCATGACTAGTTATTCACTGAGCAGTCATGACTAGCTAGTCACGAACAAATTAGTCATGACTAGTCATTAACCAGTCATGACTTGTTAGTCATTATCCGATCATTACTAGTTAGTCCTTAACCAATCATGACAAGTTAGTCACCAACTAATTCGCCTTGACTACCTAGTCATTATACAGTCATGACTGGTTAGTCATCACGGCTTGTCATGACCAGTTAGTCATTAACCATTCATGACTGGTTAGTCATTAATCATTAATGACTAGTTAGTCATTAACCAGTCATGACTAGTCAGTCATCAATTAATTCGTCATGACTACCTAGTCATCAAATCAGTCAACAAATTAGTCGTGCCTAGTTAGTCCTTAAGCAATCATGACCAGTTAGTCATTAAGCAGTCATGGGTCATGTCATGAGTAGCGAATCCGAGTCGCCCCATAGCCGTCTTGTGTGTGTCTTTGCCTGCGCAGCCAAAGTCGCGTTGAAAGGCTTTCGCTCGCTCTCCGGAACAGAGGATGGCCCTCTCACCACAAGTGCTGGCTCCGGAGCAATCGCCCTCTCACTTAACTCACCATGACGGCCAGGACTAAAATTAGGCGCTCTCCTCATACCCATTCGGCCACCCCCATTCAAATTACCCAGTGGAACTGCGGGGGGTTCCGTTCCTGCGCCAAACGGGCAAACCTCCCTCTTTTCCTGTCAATATTCGGTTCACTTCCTGTGATGGTTGCCCTCCAGGAGCCAGGGAGCAGCGCAATTCTTACAAATTATGTAAGGTTCCAGCAGCTGCCTGTATCTGCGTGCATAAAAATTATACAGCCAACTTTGTTTATTTGGACCTCAATATGCAATTGAGATTGTGGACGCTTACGCTCGCCGCTGCGGCCTTGATTGCTACCCGACCAAAGCGGAATTTGTGCAGATTCGACCTTCCCCCAAGTACACTACAAAAATCGAACTGCCCCTAGCAAACGGACCCATCCCAGAACACGCTGGGATCAGAGTGCTGGATCTCTTTATCTATAAACACCACCGTGTCGACACAACACTGGCCAAATTACGCAAGGTGGGGGACCAGTTGCGCCGCATTAATCGCCGATCCAATAATCACGGGGTCCAATTGATTTCCAATAACCAAGGACGGTTACGGTTCAAGGATGCCTTGCGGCTGGCTCACGCATTCGTAACCAGTCGAGTCTCGTACTCGACTCCTTATCTCCACCTTCGCAAATGTGACGAGAAAGCCCTTGAGGTGGTTCTCCGTGAGATTTACAATCGTGCTCTCGACCTCCCAGTCATTGCGTCCAACCAGCGCTTCGTAAGAAAAGAACAGTAGCGCAACCAAGACGAACACAAGAGAGGACCACACAGGACTAGCGCTAATCTTGTGTTCGTCTTGGTTGCGCTACTGTTCTTTTCTTACAATATGCACCATCTAGCCCAACAAAAAGTTCTTCTAAACCAGCGCTTCCTGGGTCTGGGGATGGTCAACAGCTTCGTGGAGCTCCGAGAAGCACACTTGACAAACCACTACACAACTCTCAAAGACACCGTCGGGTCGCCGCCTGCTTGCCCGATTTCACATGCAACATCCAACACTGACGGAAGAGTGCGTGCGCATTCCCGAAATCTGGAGATACGCCCTGCACATACGCCCTCTTCCGGCCAACATGACACGAGACGACCATAGCGGCCGGCGCCTCGCGCGGGCCACTATTGAAACAAATCGGAGTATTTTACGCGGACGCCACCGGCCCACACCATGGAGGTTGGTACAGGGCCATAGTCGTCCACCAAAACACCACAGTGAACAGCCTTACGTTCAAAGCACAAGACATTACTCATGCGGAAGAGGTGCCAATCGCGCTCGTCGCCTGCGATCAGAATCGCGGGTCATCGTTACCGACTCGCAAGGTGCCTGCAGGCACATCGAAGGAGCTTTATTCCCTCTTTGGCATACCGAATACTTTAGCATAGCAATTATCTCGTGACTCCCGCGTCCCGCGTCCCGCACAATTAATAGTATGGACTCCCGCGCACACGGGTCTCGAGGGCAACGAAGCGGCCGATGCCGCTTCCCGCGCGCTCACTCTTCGGGCATCGCTCTCGCCTCCCCTCCGGTACGGACTCCGACCCCAGTCTGAATTTTACCTTCAAGGAAATCATCCAATATTACCAATTCGGCCATGCAATCTTTCCTAAGCCCTGCAAGGGCCTTACGAAGGCGGAGGAACGCTTACTCCTTCGCCTTTGTACTAAAACACTGCTGTGCCCGGCAGTCATCAGACATTTCGACCCTGCGTGCACAGGAGAGTGCCCGCACTGTAGGGAAAAGTCTTGGGACATTTACCGCATGGTGTGGGCATGCCAATCAACCCCGCACCTTTGCCCTATCCCCAACCCTACCCGAGAAGACTGGGAGGCGGCCCTGCTCGGCTGCTCTGGCCTGGCGAGCCAAAAGGCCCTGGTCGGGCGCGGCAGAGCAGCAGCTACAGCCAATGGGCTCCTGTAATGAGCAGCCCACCAAGCGTTTGTAAGGAACGGCCCCTTAAGGACCACTCCACTCGCTCCCTGTACATATTTTTAACGTGAAGTTTTTCAGTCAGTCAGTCGCCCACTTTAGATCGTCAAAGTGCCTCTGAATTTTTTCTTCCATTCATGTGCAAGTGTTCTCACTGAATGAAGATGCAAACACAGGAGGCACACTCAAGTCTGCGCTGTTCTGAGGAAAACAAGCTGCTGGGATTTTCACTTACAACTCAAAATTTTACCATATTTGACAGCACTGATGCATTGGTTGTGTGTTTTTATGAGGTTGCCAGAGATACGCATTAACCTTTCAGCTATATTGCGCGTGTTTGCATAAAAAGACAGTATCCCTAGAATGCTTACTTCTTCGCACTCATGCTGTGTGATATATCAATGCAGTTTGTGTACAGCACATAGACGGTGCTTAGTTTTATTCTGTTGCATATGTGGTTCTGATCATGATGCCGCTTAGTAGTTTTTTTAAGTGTGCTGTCGTGCTTCAGCAAGATTTTGGGACGTTTTCTCGAGGACTATAATTTCCTTTTTTCTTCTTTTTGTTTATTTAATATATTCACCATTACTCTGTAGCCAGATCAACTGGTTTATTGAAGAACCCTCGGAGTTTTTGTTTTTGCCTTTTCAGTTTTGTGCTTTTCGCATATTAGAAGCCTATTGTAAAATCCTGTCCATCTCCATATTTGCTCCAAGGATCACTTCAAATAAACTGTGACATTGAAACTACCTTTATCATGTACTCATCAGTATTTTTATTTACTGAAGCCTTAAATGCCTCCTATTCATCACAACTGCACTTCCATGCGTGTACACCTGCGACACAAGTAATATTTTGCTTTGAACTTATGGAGTGTTCCCTGTGATTATGTGTACAATCTTAGTATGGAGATAAATATCTAGACTCAGCATTAAACTATTTTTATTACGTCTCCACCCCCCGTGTCCACAAGTATGCCAGTATGAATGGTTTCCGTAACGAATTACAGGAGACAGCGTATTGAAGTACAATATTTACAACCAAGCCTTTCATGTCTGGAAAATGTCTATGTACGTGAGAGAGAACGTGCTCTATGTACACGTTGGTTAGTTTCATTCACAAAGGAGAAACCCCAGTGTAATACGTACACGTGGGATTATGTGTACCATTTTAGTATGGAGATAAATATCTAGACTCAGCATTACAGGTTGGTTAGTTTCATTCACAAAGGAGAAACCCTAGTGTAATACTTAACTTATTTCATTAACCGAATGTTAAAACAAGAAAAACATTAGAGAGAGATTGCGAAGTATGGCCTTTCCGTTGAGCGTCTCGCTTAAACATCGTGCCTCGATGCCGGGCCGAGCCCTCCTTTCTCCCTCTTCCGTTCCCATCTCTTCCAACTTCGGACAGAGAGAGTTCCCGGAAAACGGCGACCGGCAACAGAGCTGCCCGACCGCACAGCCCCCTGCCGGGTCCAGGGACGGCCGCTGTATCTCCTTTCGGGCGCCTGTTGCTTGGTCTGATCGCGCGACAGTCGCACAAAAATGCGCGCACACACATACACAGCCTTCCCAGGCCGAGGAAATCGCGTCTCTTACGGTACTGTCTCCTGCCTCCTTTTCGCCCCCGATAGTGTACATGTCGTTGAATGGCACTCATGATTTTTTTTCACAGTGCAACAAGAACGGGACAGGAGATGAAAGAGTGGTACAAACAAGCGCTGCTTGTGTTTGTGTCAGCGCTTGTTTGTGTCACTCTTTCGTCTCCTGTCCCGTTCTTGTTGCGCTGTGAACAGAATGATGAATACTTACCAACTCGCCAAATTTCCGCCTTGTTGAATGGCACTCTTAAGGCGGTAATGTCGGTGAATACAAAGTGCAGTTTGAGCTTTGCGGCCAATGAATTGGGGAACATTACTAGACCGGACATACAGGGAACCATAACAGGAACGGAACAGTATGTGCATGTCTTGCTGTATGCATCATTTTATCTACGTATGGCGGGCCGTATGTTAGATGTGTATGAATTACTTTGGGCAGCCAACATACCTGCACAATACTGTAGCACATGTAGCTTTACAGACTTTAAAGGCATGTAGCTTTAAAGATGCTCGAATGATTAGTTGGCTCTCCCTACTAACTGTGACTGGCATTCTAAGTGTGGTCGTTTTGAGATAAGGAGAAAATGCATGCTTCCGGGCCAGTTATGAGTGTTTCACTGGTTTCAGTCACCATACACTTCTAGTTTGTCGTGAATCTAAATTTTAACGAAATTCGTGTATTGTGCAGTGTTCGAAGTTACTTTCAGCCACTTGTTTTTTTTTTTTTCAAATACTAGATCCTGAGCATGTAAACATTTTTTTGTTGCGCCTCAATGTAAATTTCGGCACAGCGCTTGGACCTGATCCGTTCAAGTCTTGCTCAGCAGTAGGAAGCCGTCCCCACTGAGCTACCTAGGAGGAGGCACTGCTCACGTACGAGAACTGTCCAAGATCGGAACACGTCTCTTATTCCTCTAACGCTGCAGCGCTTTGACCAGTTTTCAGCTGGAGCTCTGCGACGCACCCGGGTACAACGAAGAAGGTTTCATATGGTGGTTTCAGGCTGCGGTGTTTTTTGGGCGGATTCCACAAGCATGTGGACTGCACGTTTTCAGCCTCCGTGTGGGCGTAGGGCGAGAAGGCGTTGTACGATCACTCCGCTGCTTGCGTGACGAACCGGATTGTTTGAGCATTTCTGCTGGTGCTCCCGGCATTGCAAAGGAATAGAAAAGCCAGCATAACAGGACGCGTTCACACGGCAAAGAAATACACGTGGACAGTGCTGGACAGAAGATGGATGTCCTCAGAATGTTTTTTCCTCAAAAACACACAAACCCGGTTGTCCCGTCAGAGCCATTGTTTACCGAGAACGGCACATGGCAAAAAACTGACGGCCAGTTCTTGAAACAATCTCTAGACACCTTGGCGCCCGACGACCGCTTTGGCGTCCAGACCTCAATGAGGGTGGTGGACTTCGCTTCCAGTACACCCATGCGTGCCACCTCTGCCACGTCCGTGGGCGTTGAGGACTTGTTCCATTCTATTCCACACAAGAAGCTGCTTGAGACTGTGCGTGACCTTATCGAAAGAAGAGGTGCGGTTTCTTTTTAAAACAGTTCGTGCCTGTCTGTGAACTCTTTTCTTGAACTTTTAACGTGTTGCCTGTCATCCACTCTTGTGGAGCATGATGACCTTAGGTATATGCCGTAAGTGTCCCTGCTGACTCGAGTTTAGCTCCTGTTTTGTGCCACATAATTTTATCCGGTTTTGACAGTTTGTTGCTGACAAGCTTACTGATGATCGGGTTGTTAATATTTTTAGGTATGCAGATGATTTTTAATCCTTTTAAAACTAACCCCACATAACGCCGTCGACTTGGCCGCTAGTGACATTTTAACCCGCGGGTTCGATCCCGGCTTCGGCGGCGGAATTCCGATGAAGGCGAAATTCTAGAGGCCCGTGTTACGTGCGATGTCAGTGTACGTTAAAGAACCCCAGGAGGTCGAAATTTCTGCAGGCCTTCACTACGGCGTCCCTCATAGCCTGAGTTGCTTAGGGACGTTAAACCCCAATAAATCAAACCAACCTAATGACATTTTATCTTTCTTTAATTAGACTTCAACTGGCTGACTAGTCTTTTTCCTGTAAACCCTCCCACGTATTTGCATGTTTTAACCAGAGCCAAACGAGTGCGCCGGACGGATATGACGCGCGAGCGTCCGAGGAGTTCCGACGGTGCTTCTGGTGCCGCTGGAGCTGTGTGGTGAAAGAGCGTGCAAGTTGTCGACATTCTTCGGCATACATGTGAGCTTCGGAAAGGGATGTGGTCTCGGAAGGCTCAGGGCGATAGGGTAGGATGGTGTCCATGGTGGATGTAGGCTCTCGATCATATAAGAGGAAGAAAGGGGAGAATCCCGTCGTTGCCTGCGTAACCGTATTATACGCGTTAGTTACGAGAGGAAGTACTTTGTCCCAGTTGGAGAGGGCGGTACCAACGTGCATTGCGAGCATGTCACTGAGTGTGCGGTTGAACCGCTCAGTCATGCCGTTGGTTTGGGGTGATAGGCGCTGGTACAGCGATTAACGATTTGGCATTCCTTTAGCAGCACCGCGACGGCTTCCGATAGAAAAACAGGGCCACGGTCACTGAGCAGTTCTGTCGAGGCGCCGTGACGAAGAACAAGACGGTGTAGGATGAAAGAAGCAACATCCGGCGCGGTAGCAGACTGGAGAGGCGACGTTCCTACGTAGCATGTTAAGTGGTCGACGGCCACGATGACCCAGCGGTTGTTAGCCGAACTGGTTGGAAGCCGACCGCAGAGATCAATTCCGACGCAGTCAGAGGAGCGGCCAGGGCAGGGTAACGGCTTCAACGGAGCGGGGTCGTGGCGGGGAGGGTTCTGGCGACGTTGGCAGGCTGTACATGACCGAATGCAGTAACGTATGAAGCGGTACATACCACACCAATAATATTACAGACGCAGGCGAGCATACGTTTTTAATAGACCGGCATGGCCGCAATGTGGATCTGCGTGGAAAGAGGCGCAGATCGCAGCATGGAGGTGGCGAGGAGCAGCCACCTCCGCCCATCGGAGAGGTAGCTACGCCGGTATGAGGGGCCATCACGAGCGGCAAAATGGTGGGCTTGGCGACGAAGGGTCCGGAACGAAGGAGGTGGCGAGGAATTAGAGAGGAAGGTGAGCAGCAAGTTCATCCAATGATCCTGCAGTTGTTCGGAGAGCATATCAGGGACGCCGAACGACGAGAAATCGTAGGCACAGACGAGGGCAGAGGTGGGTTCACATGGGAGTGGTGGACGGGAAAGTCCGTCGGCGTCGGAGTGCTTGCGTCCAGAGCGATAAATGACGTGAATATCAAATTCCTGGAGACCTAAAGCCCAGCGGGCAAGTCGGCCAGAGGGATCTTTGAGGGAGGACAGCCAGCAGCGAGCATGATGGTCGGTGAAGACATAGAACGGCCGGCCGTAGACGTAAGGGCGGAACGTGGCAATCGCCCAAATGATGGCGAGACATTCTTTTTCTGTGACAGAATAGTTGGATTCCGCCTTGGTGAGGGCACCGCTGGCGTAAGCGACAACAGATTCCGGATACCCATACTTCCGTTGGGCAAGAACTGCGCTCAAGCCCACACCGCTCGCGTCAGTGTGAATTTCGGTCGGACAGTAGGGATCAAAATGGCGGAGTATTGGGGGGGGGGGGGGGGGAAGGAACAGGAGGCGACGTAAAGTGTTGAATGTGGCATCGCAGGCGGGTGACCAAGACGAGCGATTCGGGCTGCCGGCAAGAAGCTTTGTTCAAGGGGCGATGATACAGGCGAAATTCCGGATGAAGCGGTGGAAGTAGGAACACAAGCCTATAAAACTGCGTTCTTTTAAGGTGGATGGTTTGGGAAAGTCAGCGACGGTGCGAAGTTTGGCAGGGTCAGGAAGAACGCCATCCGATGACATGGCTTAATATCGTCTGCTTCGTGGCACCAAAGTAACATTTTTTCAGGTTTAGTTGTAGCCCGGCTTCAGTAAGGCACGTGAGAACACGCTGGAGGCGCAGTAAATGGGAAGAAAAATCTGTGCAAAAAACAGCAATGCCATCCAGATAGCTCCGACACGTATTCTGTTTGAGTCCGCTGAGAACATTACCCATCACTCCCTCGAATGTGGCTGGGGCATATATTGCTTAGGCCGAATGGCATGTCAATGAATTCCTACAGGCCGTCTAGGGTGACGAAGGCGGTTTTCGGCCGGTCAGCGGCAGCCATCGTGACTTGTCAGTTGCCGGAGCGTAAGTCTAAGGACGATAAATACTTCGCCCCCTGCAAGCAATCCAGTGCGTCGTCGATTCGAGGTAGAGGATAAACATTCTTGCGAGTAATCTGGTTGAGACGACGGTAGTCCACGCAGAACCGGATGGAGCCATCTTTTTCGTTTCGTCACCAGGACAACAGGAGAGGCCCAAGGGCTGTAAGAGGGCTGTATGATTCCGCGCTGTAGCATATCGTCGACATTGTCATGGATGACGCGGCGCTCTGTGGGCGAGACACGGTACGGTCGCTGGCGCAAGGAAGCGCGTACACCTGTGTCAATTTCATGAGAGACGGCAAACTCACGGCCCAAAGAAGGTTGGGAAAGGTCGAAAGACGGGCTGAAGCGTTGGAGAAGTGTCAGTAGCTGGTCACGTTGAGCAGGTGGAAGGTCGGCAACGATGGCGCGATGAAAGACGTCGACGGGAAGCGGATCCGGCGTGGTCGCACAACAGCCCAGGAGAGCAACCTCGGTACAGGCATGGCGATCGCAGAACTCGTAGGCAAGAGCAGGGTCCAGTTCTTCGATACGATCGAGGCATTCACCGCGAAGGGCAGAGGACGGGCAAGCAAAAGGGTTGGAGACATAAATGGCACAGTGACCATCGAAAATCGTGAGAACGGCGAAAGGAATCAGAAGACGATGATGGCGAGTGGCAGCCGTGGTGGGTGTGAAGAGAACAGGGCTGCTGAAGGCAGAGTAAGATAGCAGCGGGACGAGGGTAGAAGAGAAAGGAGGTATGGCGGTGTCGGCAGCTACGAGAAGTTTAGCGGAGTGCACAGGCAGGTCGCACTAGAAAACCTTACACATGAAAAATAGCGCAAGTTCAGCACGGGCTCAATCAATCACTGCACGGTGGGTTGAGAGGAAGTCGCAGCCTAGGATGACACAGTGAGAGCACTCACTCAGCACAACAAACTCTATGAGATATGCTACGTCGTTGATAGAAACGCGTACCGTGCAGGCTGCGATGGGGTGGATGCGCTGCGAGCTGACCGTACGGAACGAAAAGTCAGACGGGGGTGTCGTCACCTTGCGAATTTTGCGGCGAAGTGAGTCACTAATTGCGGACACGGCAGCCCCCGTGTCAACGAGCGCGAGAACAGGGACACCTTCGACAAACTCCTGAATCACGTTAGCGGGAGCAATCGAAGGACTTGACCAGTTCGCAAAAGATGCAGTTCTTGCCTCCGCAACTGCGGCATTTAGTTTTCCTCTCGGGCGGGTTTTGGTCGCCGAGGCATTGGGGAAATTGAGCGGCGGTGAGGCGAAGGCGAGCGGCGAGTCGGATACTGGGGGCGAAGCATAGACGACCCAAAAGAGCCATTAGGCGAGGGCGGCTCGTGATCGTATCCGTACGGGCGCACATCACCTCCATGACGAGGCAAGCTTTGACGGCAGAGACGTGCGACGTGGCCCGGGAACCCGCAAGCGTAGCAGATGGACCGATTGTCGGCGGTGTGCCAAGAGTCGGCGATTGTCGGCGGTGTGCGGGTGCGAGCGAACGAGGCTGGCGGAGGTGGCACGGACGGGGCTGGAGCATAATAGGCAGCACTGCTGTCCTACGCCGGTGGGGCGAGCGAGCGCGGTGTCTGATGACGGTGTCGCCATATGTGAGCGATGCTGCCTCATGAGGAAGCGGGGTGCTGGATTACAGGAATGCAGCGATGTGCTCCTGAACAACACGGCAGATAGTCGGCGCGAGGGGCGGAGCTAGCTCGGGAGTAGGGCAGATAGTATCTTGAACGTGACGCAGAAGAGAAAGCTAGCGGGCGACATTCTCGCGTATAAAATCTTTGACGCGCTCCATGAACAGGGATTGGTGCGAGGACGAGGGACCGAGGGCCAAGCCAGCAAGACTCTCGGTAGGCGCACCAGACTGCCGCGTAGAAGCGCGTTGCTTGCGCAACACGTCAAAGCTTTGGCACAGCTCGATGAAGGTACTGATGGAGGTGGAGTTCTTCGCCAGGAGCATTTCAAAAGCGTCATTTGAAAAGTTTCCGCACCGCGGGGCGGCCGGAAACGTCGGCGAAACTTAACTTAAATGATGACCAGGTGGGAAGGTCGCCTTCATGGTTACGAAACCATAAGTTGGCAACGTCTGTGAAGTAGAAGAGGACGTTGCTCAACTTCACGGAATCGTCCCACCGATTGTAAGTGCTGACGCGCTCGTATGAGGCCAGCCATTCGTCGACGTCATGGTCGTCCGTACCACTGAATGGGGAAGGGTCGCGCTGGCGATGCACCCCGGAACAGGGGCCATTGGCAGGGATGTGTGGCGATGAATGAGTCGGAGTGTTTGGCATTGTTGCCGGGGCGAGTAACGTTCCGCTCCTAAGTTCCTGGTTCAGCACCAGGACTGAGATCGAAGCACCTCCACCAAATGTAAAGGTGCGTCTTCGAAGCGCAGGTCGGAGGCCGTTGATCGAAGACGCGTCACGACAGGCACACTCCCAGGAGTCACTCGGGAAACAGCACAGCACTTCGTCTACCTCTTCGACCAATCGCGTGAACAGCTGCCGGTCGTTCCCATTACATAACAATTTCTTGAGGGATTTAAAAGCATGTCAGTTTTGCTTTGTTAACGTTTAAAAAACGAAATTTTGCGAGAACCAGTCAACGACTTCACTTATATCTATTTAAAATGATTCCACGCCTGTACGATAATCAATAGGCTTCATGTGTTAGCGCTGTATCGTCAGCGCATGGAAAAACGCTTGACTTAAACTATGATAAACCAGATCGGATACATGTTCGTTAAAAAGCAGTGGGGCAAGTGTACTTCCTTGAGGTACACCGAATTTGTCATTTTTTAAATCGCCATGCGTGTCATGAAGCATCACACACTAAAATCTATCTGTAAAATAATTGACAAAAACTTGTTAAAATAACCGCGGAACCTAACTGAGCTTAATATTTTGAGTGTTAGCGTAAGGTCTTTCGTGTCAAATACCTTAGTTAAGTGCAGCAATAAGGCTAGAATAATGTGATTATTTTCTAGTTCATTGTAAACATAGAAAATTCTTCAAGAAGTGTTGTCATACTTCTATTCCTTGCGAAGCCAAATTTCTCAGCATTTTTCAAAAATTATTTTTCACAGAATGATTCCACAGCATATGCAGCATGCATTTCCACAATAGGTTCTACTGATGACAATATTATAACTGGCCTATAATTAATAAAATCACCTTTCTTCCCGTGATTGTAGATCGGCCTGACAACAGATATTTTAAGTTCTTCAGGTATGTCACCAGTTTCGAACATATTATTCAGTATGTTCATAAGCACTTCTTTCAAAACGACAAAGTTTCTGTAAGGATCTCTTGGACGAATGCCACCATATTCAGGTATCTTGAATTGGTTCATTCTGCATACTGTTACGGGGAAGTTTTTACTGACGGCTGCGCTGCGATCGCCAGCACTAAACTCAGAGACTCTAAGGGCCCAGCTTCACGCTCTCAGCGTCGCCGTCGTCCAGCGCACCACCACGTTCACGATACATGTATGAGTCGAGTCCACTGATAGAGTAACCAGCTCAAGTAACACTCGTTGCTGGGCTAGTTGGTGCATTATTCTTCGTACAAAAGCTAGCGCAAAAGCTAGCTTAGCGTACAAAGCTAGCGTAAAAAAGCTCGCTTGTGTGGTTCCACAGGATTTTTCTGCTCTTTTTTCCGAGTTGACACGAGGACACAACGAGGCTAGCTTACAGGGAGCGGAGCTAGCGGAGCTTCGTTGCGTCCTCGTCTCAACTCGGAAAAAAGAGCAGAAAAATCCTGTGGAACCAGACATACACGTAGGTACGTGGAATGCAGTGAAAGGGTTGTATATCAGATCCCAATCACATGTGGAAAAGTGTACGTTGGACAAGCGGGGCGTTGCCTGAATGAAAGGTTGAGGGAGCATGAACGTTCGATGGGGACAGGAACAGGTTCGAATCTGCCTCTTCATTGCAAGGACTGTGAATAAAACTCCTGCCGGCCCATTCTTGAAAAAACCGTTGTTTTAGGTAGAGGCCATGATCGAGTGTCCCGTGAATTAAAAGAAGCTCTTCTGATCAGAAAAAAGGGCGCGAATGTTGTTAGCGATGCATCTATCTTCTTGTATAAAACTGAAGAATGCTTTTTAGAAGGGTTTTCCTGAGTCCGAGCATGTGTACAGGTTTTTTCCCCTGAATGTAATCTCTAGTGTTCAGCGCACAGGCTTTTTGTCAGGTTTTTCTTGCTTCACGTGTTTTCTTTTACTGCATTTGTTACGTTTTTATACAATATCATTTTGTTATCATCCTGTTATCACCCCCGAAAGCAGAAGATTTGACAGCCGTCGCCGTAGCTCAGAGGTAGAGCACCGGACGCGTAATTCGGAGGTCGTGGGTTCGGATCCCACCGGCGGCAGTGGTTGTTTTTTCTTCTGCTTTTCTAATCAATTCGCTTTAAGCGATAACATATTCAGTAATATTCTGAATTGACCAACACCACAAAATAATAATAAAAAAAAAATCCCCTGTGCCCCTTGGTTTCTGTGGCTGTTGGCTTCTTTCATATTTATAACGAGCCCCTCATTCCCTTCCCTTGTTTGCTTAATTGCTTAGCGAGGGCCTCGGTTCTGGCAGCCTTGACGCCATAGGAAGCATAAGAGGGTTCTCACGCAGCTTCCACCCTCTCCGTTCGATGACGTTCTACGTCACACCTGCGGTAACTCAGGACGTTCTACGTCCGCCGCTTATGAACGTGGGTGGCGCTGATGAACACTCTCAAAGTTAGGTGACTTGTAAACATAAATACCCCCGAAAGCAGAAGATTTGACAGCCGTCGCCGTAGCTCAGAGGTAGAGCACCGGACGCGTAATTCGGAGGTCGTGGGTTCGGATCCCACCGGCGGCAGTGGTTGTTTTTTCTTCTGCTTTTCTAATCAATTCGCTTTAAGCGATAACATATTCAGTAATATTCTGAATTGACCAACACCACAAAATAATAAAAAAAAAATCCCCTGTGCCCCTTGGTTTCTGTGGCTGTTGGCTTCTTTCATATTTATAACGAGCCCCTCATTCCCTTCCCTTGTTTGCTTAATTGCTTAGCGAGGGCCTCGGTTCTGGCAGCCTTGACGCCATAGGAAGCATAAGAGGGTTCCCACGCAGCTTCCACCCTCTCCGTTCGATGACGTTCTACGTCACACCTGCGGTAACTCAGGACGTTCTACGTCCGCCGCTTATGAACGTGGGTGGCGCTGATGAACACTCTCAAAGTTAGGTGACTTGTAAACATAAATACCCCCGAAAGCAGAAGATTTGACAGCCGTCGCCGTAGCTCAGAGGTAGAGCACCGGACGCGTAATTCGGAGGTCGTGGGTTCGGATCCCACCGGCGGCAGTGGTTGTTTTTTCTTCTGCTTTTCTAATCAATTCGCTTTAAGCGATAACATATTCAGTAATATTCTGAATTGACCAACACCACAAAATATTAAAAAAAAAAATCCCCTGTGCCCCTTGGTTTCTGTGGCTGTTGGCTTCTTTCATATTTATAACGAGCCCCTCATTCCCTTCCCTTGTTTGCTTAATTGCTTAGCGAGGGCCTCGGTTCTGGCAGCCTTGACGCCATAGGAAGCATAAGAGGGTTCTCACGCAGCTTCCACCCTCTCCGTTCGATGACGTTCTACGTCACACCTGCGGTAACTCAGGACGTTCTACGTCCGCCGCTTATGAACGTGGGTGGCGCTGATGAACACTCTCAAAGTTAGGTGACTTGTAAACATAAATACCCCCGAAAGCAGAAGATTTGACAGCCGTCGCCGTAGCTCAGAGGTAGAGCACCGGACGCGTAATTCGGAGGTCGTGGGTTCGGATCCCACCGGCGGCAGTGGTTGTTTTTTCTTCTGCTTTTCTAATCAATTCGCTTTAAGCGATAACATATTCAGTAATATTCTGAATTGACCAACACCACAAAATAATAAAAAAAAAATCCCCTGTGCCCCTTGGTTTCTGTGGCTGTTGGCTTCTTTCATATTTATAACGAGCCCCTCATTCCCTTCCCTTGTTTGCTTAATTGCTTAGCGAGGGCCTCGGTTCTGGCAGCCTTGACGCCATAGGAAGCATAAGAGGGTTCTCACGCAGCTTCCACCCTCTCCGTTCGATGACGTTCTACGTCACACCTGCGGTAACTCAGGACGTTCTACGTCCGCCGCTTATGAACGTGGGTGGCGCTGATGAACACTCTCAAAGTTAGGTGACTTGTAAACATAAATACCCCCGAAAGCAGAAGATTTGACAGCCGTCGCCGTAGCTCAGAGGTAGAGCACCGGACGCGTAATTCGGAGGTCGTGGGTTCGGATCCCACCGGCGGCAGTGGTTGTTTTTTCTTCTGCTTTTCTAATCAATTCGCTTTAAGCGATAACATATTCAGTAATATTCTGAATTGACCAACACCACAAAATAATAAAAAAAAAAATCCCCTGTGCCCCTTGGTTTCTGTGGCTGTTGGCTTCTTTCATATTTATAACGAGCCCCTCATTCCCTTCCCTTGTTTGCTTAATTGCTTAGCGAGGGCCTCGGTTCTGGCAGCCTTGACGCCATAGGAAGCATAAGAGGGTTCTCACGCAGCTTCCACCCTCTCCGTTCGATGACGTTCTACGTCACACCTGCGGTAACTCAGGACGTTCTACGTCCGCCGCTTATGAACGTGGGTGGCGCTGATGAACACTCTCAAAGTTAGGTGACTTGTAAACATAAATACCCCCGAAAGCAGAAGATTTGACAGCCGTCGCCGTAGCTCAGAGGTAGAGCACCGGACGCGTAATTCGGAGGTCGTGGGTTCGGATCCCACCGGCGGCAGTGGTTGTTTTTTCTTCTGCTTTTCTAATCAATTCGCTTTAAGCGATAACATATTCAGTAATATTCTGAATTGACCAACACCACAAAATAATAATAATAAAAAAAAATCCCCTGTGCCCCTTGGTTTCTGTGGCTGTTGGCTTCTTTCATATTTATAACGAGCCCCTCATTCCCTTCCCTTGTTTGCTTAATTGCTTAGCGAGGGCCTCGGTTCTGGCAGCCTTGACGCCATAGGAAGCATAAGAGGGTTCTCACGCAGCTTCCACCCTCTCCGTTCGATGACGTTCTACGTCACACCTGCGGTAACTCAGGACGTTCTACGTCCGCCGCTTATGAACGTGGGTGGCGCTGATGAACACTCTCAAAGTTAGGTGACTTGTAAACATAAATGCCCCCGAAAGCAGAAGATTTGACAGCCGTCGCCGTAGCTCAGAGGTAGAGCACCGGACGCGTAATTCGGAGGTCGTGGGTTCGGATCCCACCGGCGGCAGTGGTTGTTTTTTCTTCTGCTTTTCTAATCAATTCGCTTTAAGCGATAACATATTCAGTAATATTCTGAATTGACCAACACCACAAAATAATAAAAAAAAAAATCCCCTGTGCCCCTTGGTTTCTGTGGCTGTTGGCTTCTTTCATATTTATAACGAGCCCCTCATTCCCTTCCCTTGTTTGCTTAATTGCTTAGCGAGGGCCTCGGTTCTGGCAGCCTTGACGCCATAGGAAGCATAAGAGGGTTCTCACGCAGCTTCCACCCTCTCCGTTCGATGACGTTCTACGTCACACCTGCGGTAACTCAGGACGTTCTACGTCCGCCGCTTATGAACGTGGGTGGCGCTGATGAACACTCTCAAAGTTAGGTGACTTGTAAACATAAATACCCCCGAAAGCAGAAGATTTGACAGCCGTCGCCGTAGCTCAGAGGTAGAGCACCGGACGCGTAATTCGGAGGTCGTGGGTTCGGATCCCACCGGCGGCAGTGGTTGTTTTTTCTTCTGCTTTTCTAATCAATTCGCTTTAAGCGGTAACATATTCAGTAATATTCTGAATTGACCAACACCACAAAATAATAAAAAAAAAATCCCCTGTGCCCCTTGGTTTCTGTGGCTGTTGGCTTCTTTCATATTTATAACGAGCCCCTCATTCCCTTCCCTTGTTTGCTTAATTGCTTAGCGAGGGCCTCGGTTCTGGCAGCCTTGACGCCATAGGAAGCATAAGAGGGTTCTCACGCAGCTTCCACCCTCTCCGTTCGATGACGTTCTACGTCACACCTGCGGTAACTCAGGACGTTCTACGTCCGCCGCTTATGAACGTGGGTGGCGCTGATGAACACTCTCAAAGTTAGGTGACTTGTAAACATAAATACCCCCGAAAGCAGAAGATTTGACAGCCGTCGCCGTAGCTCAGAGGTAGAGCACCGGACGCGTAATTCGGAGGTCGTGGGTTCGGATCCCACCGGCGGCAGTGGTTGTTTTTTCTTCTGCTTTTCTAATCAATTCGCTTTAAGCGATAACATATTCAGTAATATTCTGAATTGACCAACACCACAAAATAATAAAAAAAAAATCCCCTGTGCCCCTTGGTTTCTGTGGCTGTTGGCTTCTTTCATATTTATAACGAGCCCCTCATTCCCTTCCCTTGTTTGCTATGTTGAATTCCAGTCAGTCATGTTTCTTTGGCCTTATACACCACGTGTCATGCTTTCAATGTTCTTTCGCCACTTTTTATCGTTTTTAGCTACGTCGTGCTTTCAGTCTTTGTGTCTTTTATCGCTTTTATGACCCTTTACATCATTCTGACGTTTGCTGCAGCTGATAGGTGGTGTGACGGTCTGCCTATATATTAACGTGTTTCTTTCCAATAAAGGATCAGTTGTCAGTAGCGCGTTGTCCTGTCTACCTTTCTTGTGTGTGTCGTGTTTTGCGCTAGCTTTTGTACGAAGAGTAACCAGCTCACTGGTAACACTATCCCCCTCGGCTGAAGGCAACGTCCCGGTGCGTGTTAGGCTTGCGATGTCGATGGTGGGTGATACGGCTTTAGGCCAGCCACATGAACTACTTCGGATGTCAGTGAAGCGGACGGGGACTTTGGGTGGTGCGGCGTGATCTCATAGGTTACGTAGGTCACCGCCCGTAATACACGATAAGCACCTGTGTAGCGCGGCAGAAGTTTTTCTCATAACCCCACACGACGGGATGGGAGCCTCAGCAAGACGAGAGATCCGGCAGGGTAGCGCACATCACGGTGCAGACCATCGTAGTGGTATTTTTGAGCCTCTTGAGAGGCAGAGAATTTGTAAAGAGCAACCTGGCGGGCGGCGTCTGCTCGGGCGATAGCATCACGCGCATAGGTAGCGGCAGGGCCGGCTGTGGGCAGCAGAATATCGAAGGGCAGTAAGGGGTTTCGTCCAAAGAGAAGGTAGAAGGGAGAGTAACCAGCGTTATCATGGCGCAAAGAGTTATACGCGAAGGTGACAAAAGGCGAGCTGATGTCCCAGTCTCGGTGGTCGTCGGATACGTACATGGCGAGCATGTCTGTCAGCGTGCGGTTGAGACGCTCCGTAAGGCCGTTCGTCTGGGGGTGATAAGCCGTCGTGAACTTGTGACGAACGGAGCACGAACGAAGGATTTCGTCAACAACTCGGGAGAGGAAGCAGCGGCCACGGTCGGTAAGGAGCTGACGGGGTGCGCCATGGTGTAATATGACGTCGCGCAGAAGAAAGTCAGCGACGTCAGTGGCGCAGCTGGTTGGAATGGCGCGAGTGATCACGTACCGCGTGGCATAATCGGTGGCGACGGCAATCCACTTGTTGCCTCAGGAGGACTCCGAGACGGGCCCATGTAAATCACGCCCACCACGAGATCGTTGGCCAACATCTTGTCAACCTCCCGCTGAATGACCAGGCGCTCTGGTAGCGACACACGATAAGGCCTCGGGTGTATAGTTCTGGCATCGCCGGTGTCAGTGCGGTGAGTCACTACCGATGTTTGCCGGTGTAGGACGTACACCAAAAGGTTAAAGAATGCCGCGCGAAAAGACAAGGACAAACGAAGAAGTGGAATAAGTTGGTAGTCAACCCCAGTTAATATGAGCTACAAAATGAGCTTTGTTATAGTCGCTAATGGTCTTGGAGTGTTTTAACTGTAGTGCATGCGATAAATCGAACGTGAAGTGCAAGTTATCGTGATCGCCCAGGCCTGGCATCTGTATTACCTGTGGCATGGTATCTTCAGGTGATGCAAGCAAAAGATGTAGACAGGCGGAGAGGTTATATACGAAAGGCTCCACCTTCTAAAGAATGGGTCCTCGAGCCATGGTCTCGCGCAAAGAGTGACAAATTGATTCTTCATAAAACACACGTTTATTCCGGATACACAAAAACCACTTTGCGGGGACACAACATTGGACGACATCATTAAAATTTCAATATAAACATATTATAAACTCTTAGTGTCTAAGAAACAAACATTCTCACAACAAGCTAACAATTTCAAATTTAAAGAAGGAATGTGAACTCTTCAACAACGTGAAATTCGGGCTTGTTGGTTCATACTTCGGAGCAGTAGCGTAAACAGGACAAGGGACCAAGAACGAGTAGACACACACAGCGCTACGTAGCGCTGTGTGTGTCTACTCGTTCTTGGTCACTTGTCCTGTTTGCGCTATTGCTCCGAAGTGTGAACTGTTCATGCATCTTTCAAAAATATAAACGAGGAAAAGAGCAGTAGTCAAAAAGCAGAAGGTGTAATGGCGAAGCGACAATGCAGGGAATTCAGGGCCAATTTTATGGGAAGGACTAATTTTAGCTCGTGGACAGTGGCAGCTTGAGGAAAGCTGCCGTATTTTACTGTGATGAACTTCACTGTCCTACATATTATACAAAGGCTAGCGCACAATCCAGAATGTGCTTCTTTGCACAGTAGATCTTTGAATGAAGTTTGACTCGATGTCAGTGAGATTTATCTTGCGGGTGAGCTCTCTGTGCCCATGGAGAAATACCTCATCGCTCAGTCTTAGGGGGGGGGGGCTATGTGCCCCCCTCCCCCCACCCTGGAATAATTTTGGGAGGAGCTCGAGCCCTCCAGCCGCCCCCCCCCCCTTGCAGTCACGCCTATGCATAGTATGTCACATTACTGACCTTTGATGTCACTACAGCTCTATGTCACAAGCTATCGCGCTCGCGATGGGTGTCGATCGTGAGAAAGAGCACTTAAGGACTCTTTGGAGCTGAACTAAATTATATTGATGACATACTGACTAATGACATATACTGATGACATTGATGACAATATACTGATGACATCGCCTTGCTGAGTCCTTCATGAGATGAACTGCAAAGCATGATCAATCAGTCAGACAGGCAGAGCAAAATGGTGGGTCTAAAAATAATATACAGTAAATTAAAGTAATGTTCAAAAGTCTAGCAAATAAACACAAGTTTACAATTGCTAGCGGAGTGCTGGAAGGAGTGAGGAAATACGTCTATTTAGGGCAGGCAGTGACCCTTGATCCGGGTGATGAGAGGAAAATAACTAGAAGAATAAGAATGGAGCGGAGTGCATATGGCAGATGCTCAAAGATCATGAACGGCAGTTTGTCAATATCCCTCAGGAGAAAAGAATACAACACCTGTATTTTACCGCTACTCACCTATGGGGCAGAAATGTGGAGGTTAAGGAAGAGGATTCAGCTTAAGGACAACGCAGCTAGCTATGGAAACAAAAATTATAGGTGTAACGTTAAGAGACAGGAAGAAGGTAGAGTGGGTCAGGGATCAAACACAGGTTAATAACATTCTAACTTAACAGGAAGAAATAGGTTTGGGCAGGGCATGTAATGTGAAGGCAGGATGAGCGTTGGTCCTTAATGTTAGCAGAATGGATTCCATGTTAAAGTAAGCGTAGCATGAACCGGCAAAAATTAAGCAGGTGGATGAGATTAGGAAGATTACGGGATCGGCTGGCCGCAGCTGGCAAACGACAGATTTGAAGAATTGGAAAAAACAGTGCAACAGAAGAGGAGACAAAAGAAGGACAAACACCAGCGCTGGCTAACAACCAAGTGGTTTATTGCTACAAGTGAGGCTGCATATAAATGAAATGGCATGAGTAAAAACACAAGAAAAGCATGAGAAAAAAATACCGCACAACAACACAACCTGACTGAAAAAAGGCACGTCACTGATTAAGATACGCAAGTTCCCTAGGTAGTAGATTATCAATGGGCTGCTGATACATATGGTACCTAGCGTTTTAATATGGCAAGCCTCCAAAATGACCCTCGCGTTCTCATCTTTATAACGGGCGATGATAGTGGTCCGATTGAGATGCGCTTCGCAATCTTTACACTGTGCGCAATGCAAAGAAATATGGTTTCTGCGAGACTTCTCTATATCATTTGCGTGTTCACGTAGTTGATCGTTTATGACCTTGTGCCATTTCATTTATATGCTGCCGGATCTGTAGCTGTAAACCATTTGGTTGTTAGTCAGCGCTGGTTTTTGATATGGCAAGCCTCCGAGATGAGCCTCGTGGTCTCATCTTTATAACGGGCGATGATAGTGGTCCGATTGAGATGCTCCTCGCAATCTTCACACTCAAAACAGTGCACAGCAAGATGGTTTCTGCAAGACTTGTTCTCTATATCTTTTGCATGTTCACGTAGTCTAGCGATGATGCATCGTCCCGTGTCACCGATGTAAAAACTGCCACAAGAGGTCGGGATCTTGTTAACGACACCAACACGACAGTGGACAAACGTCCGCTTATGCTTTTTCTGGCAGCCTTTTTTGCTTCCATCCTCGTTTACACATTTGCGCTATCCGCTAAGTTTATTCCTGGCTGAAAAAAAAACGGCCTAATGCGTCCTTTTTTCACTATTTCTTTTACATTGTGCGAAACTTTGTGCACATACGGGATCCACGCTGTTCTCTTTCTTTCGGCCTGACCCGCATCGGTGCACTTGATCTTTCGCAGACTACATTCAGCAAGCAGGGACTCAGCAACATTTGACACAATCTTCTTGGGGTATCCCGCCGCATATAGCCTGTTTACCTGTGCGTAGAAACTGCATTTTGCCTGATACACACATGATCTTTGCAGTGCGGCTCTTAGGCATGCCTTGGCGATACCGCGCTTAACAATCTTGGAGTAAACTCACCGGCTAAAGAGAAGGCTCTTCCTGGACCGCGGCGAGTATGCCCAACAAATATGGTTGTTAGAAATTGTCCGTTCCTTGTCTCAAAAACTTAGCCTATAATTAGAGGGGAGTTCTGAAGTCAATTGGAGGTCATTAATTTCATAACAGCACAGTCCAAAATCTCTGCAGCTGTTCGCTACGCGTCATTAGTGCAATATAAAATTAAAAAGTCATCAACATATCGCATTATCTTAACAACTGTAGCGTCATCGAGCTCAGATCGAAGACGCCTGTCATAACTTGCTAGTAGTAGACCACTTAGTACAGGAGCGATGCTCGAGCCAATGCAGACTCCTTGTTTTTAGATAAATAATGTGTGTTCTAGAGTGACAAAGGTTGACTTCAAGTAATAATTTAACAATTCTAAAAACCTGTTAGCGTCCATTCTACATGCATTTTGGAACTTGGTTACACCAAAGCGGTCGATGCAAAGGCTGACTTCCGCGGTCACAGAGCGCTGAGTCAAGGAATAGTAAAGGTCCTTCACATCAACCGAAAAAGCGCTTACATGCGGTGGGCACTCTTCCCGAAGGAAGTCTGAAACAGTCTCGGGCTCCCTGATGAGGAATGGGTCGTCCACCTCCAGGTGAGAAAGGCACTTCTGAAAGAAAACAGCGACTTCACGTTGCTACGTGCCTCTTTCAGACACGATTGCGCGGAACGGGCACTGATCCTTGTGTGTCTTGGCACTGAGGGACACTGAAAGGCAGGTTCCTTTCGATGCCTTTGCAGACGATGCCAGCCTCGAGAGGCCGGCTTGTTCACAAAGCTGGACCGCTTTTTCTAGCACCTTGGCAGGTTTGACGGACTTTAATTCCCTGAAGTTGGCTTGGACTGCTTCTTGGGCCTTTTCTTTGTACAGGCCATTAGACACGGTGACAAAGCCACCCTCCTTGTCGGACTGAAGCAGCTTCACCTTTGCGTCTCTGAGGGCGGCCGCAGCGGAGGTGACGCGCGTGTAGTGAATACGGTTGCTTTAGAGACGTACTTTGGTGTCCATTCCTTTCGGGGGTGTACACTAAGATAGGATAGAGGCATTTCCTTTCCTTAAAACCAATTTTCATTTCATTTCATTTTCCTTAAGCCCTTACGGCGCGGTTCGGGTATCCACGGAGATATGAGAGAGACAGGCGTCGTTTCCTTTCCAATTTTCTTTTCATTTTCCTTCCCTTACGGCGCGGTTCGCGTGTCCTCCGAGATATGAGAGTTTCCTGGTGCACTGTTTGTCTTTTATTTATTTTTGTTTCTGACATTTTATTTTGTTCATTTCTTTTTTATTCTCGTATTCTCGTTTCTGTGCTTACTTTTATTCTTTTTTTTTAATATGGAGTCGGTGGCCACCGGCGCTGCGCCTGACCTCGCTGGGTTTCGCGCATGCGCAGAAGTGCCAAATCTGGCCTCCGGCTCACGCGACGCGCGGTGTTGATGAGCCTAGTGAAGCTTTTCGCTTTAAAAGGCTGCCAGAAGAAGCATAAGCGGAAGCTTGTCCATTGTCGTGTTGGTGTCATTAACAAGATCCCGACCTCTTGTGGCAGTTTCTACATCGGTGAGACGGGACGCTGCATAAACGATATAGACTACGTGAACACGCAAAGGATATAGAGAACAAGTCTCGCAGAAACCATCTTGCTTTGCATTGTGCAGAGTGTAAAGATCGCGAAGCGCATCTCAGTCGGACCACTACCATCGCCCGTTATAAAGATGAGACCACGAGGCTCATTTCGGAGGCGTGTAATATTAAAAAGCTAGGTAACACCTGCATCAGCAGCCCATCCATAAATCTACTTCCTAGGCAACTGGCGTATCCTAATCAGTGACGTGCCTTTTTTAAGTCAGGTTGTGTGGTTGTGCGGTATCTTTTTCTCATGCTTTTCTTGTGTTTTTACTCATGACATTTCATTTATATGCTGCCTCACCTGTAGCAATAAACCACTTGGTTGTTAGTCAGCGCTGGTGTTTGTCCTCTTCTTGTCTCCTGTTCTGTTGCCCTGTTTTTTGCAGTTCTTCAAACATGTACCAACCCGCTCGTATTTGCCCTCTTCAAAGGACAGGGTTCTGGGACAGATATGAGAGAGGCTGTTTCCTGTGATAATGATGATGCTCATGACAGTCGCCATTCAAGCATAACAAGGATCAATCTAGATATCAGTCTGCAGTCATCATATATATTCGTCGTTACATCAGTTCTTTATGCTGATTTCAAAAACATCTTTACAGCTTCAGGACATCTTTGTTGCCTCTCGAAGTGCCCTGACACATTTCACACTTACTCCACCTACATAATAAATAGTCTCAAGCGCGAACAGAGAGGAACAGTAGCTTCCAATTCATCCGCACTTCCACTTCCCATCGTTCTTTCGAATCACTTACCCGACAATATCGCATCTATTAGAAACCTTCAAGCAATCCAAGATCAGCTGCGTAAACTTTTTTCAAATAACTCTTTTTTTTTCTTTTTGTTCCTTGTAGATTTTGATAGCGACTCGCATTTCTAAGTTAACCACTATTTTTACTTTACGTGCGTAAATCTTATGTGTTCCATCAATGAAACCTCTTACGTTATAGCACCACATACCTCGCAGGTTTGCTCATTTTTGCCCCATTTTTTTTTCCTGTGCAATATTGTTACTTCTCTTTCCTGCCTAGTATTCTGTGTTGTCTTTTAATGCTTTTCAGTTTCCAGTTAGTCATTGTTCTCTCCCTTATACGCATTGCATTTCTGTGCCCTGTAAGTTATATTCAACAAAAAAAAATAAATGAATGCTTTGCGGTACAGGCCAGCCCCTTAGTGTGTCTTCAATCCCCACACACCGACATGCTTTCCGGGCTCTGTAATCGCGGACTTCTTCCTCGCCCATTCACAGTGGTGACGGCGCCGTCGTTGCGTGAAGGGCTATTTCGGGCCGTGAGTCGGCCGGCCGAACGCACTATGTTTGGCAGCGAACAGGACGTGACGGTGCAAGCGCGGCTGTCGGCGTGAACCGACGGGGCGTGTGCCGGCTGCGCTGAGGGCCACCGGTCGCGCCCGTAACAGCCCGCAATGTAAATTGAATTGCTAATGGTCGCATCGTGCCTTACGAAACTGCCATCGGGGTCACCATGACGTCGGCGCATAATACGTGTCGAAGAGCGAAACGCTGACGCCACATGCGAGCGCCCACGCTAATTGGCGTCGAAAGTTTTCAAGCACGCTAGCGTTGTCAGCGCTCGTTTGTGCTGTCCCTGGCGGAGCCGCAGCGAAGCTAGTAAGGCACGCCGCCCTCAAACGCTCTCTGTCGCCGAATAAATACGGAGCCAGTGTCCCCGCAGTCCTAGTGGCCATGAGAACGCAGCTTCTCGGGTGAAAGGACGGGATAGCAAGATGCAATGACTCGCCAGAGATGTGCGCAATGAAGTGTTCACCTACGGCTTACAGCACGGAGAGTGTAGCAGGCGAAGACGCCTTGGCTGTTGGAGAGGTCGACCGGTGACTCAGAGAACAGCCCATCCCAATAAGGATTGTTTATCGAAAAATTGCAGATTTGCGAGTAGTGCTGAGCTGAAGAGTGGTATTTCTCGAGAACAGAGGAGATATTCATCTTGCAAAAGGCGGGGTACTGCGCTAAAAAACACAGGGAGAAAAAAAAAGAAACAGGCAGGACGCGCGCAGATACAAAACTAAAATTTAATTGGTCAAAGATGATGTACACACTTTAAACAAAAACACATCCTGCTCCTAGGTCATAAAAAACAAAGTAACGCCCCCGACACAACCTTGCATCCAAAAATTTCACCTCACAATCAGAAACACAAAGGGGCTAACACAAACACGCGTGTTTTTTTTTTTTATAACTCTCGCATGCGGCGGTCCCCATGACGGTGTAGAATCGTTTTTTTTTTTTTTGTCAAGAAGCGGAAGGTGTACTTTCTTTGCCTATTTTTCAAAGGCCCTAAAGTCTTTTGCAACGGGGCAAAACCCATCAGATGACAGACTGTTAAAATGGTTCTTTAAACAGATATTAATAAAACGTCACGTCTGCTGACATTAACACGCCCGAACGAGAATTCTCTTCTCTTGCAGGTGTGTTCCTTTGAAGCGGCCATCTGCGGAAATTAACACAACATCCTCCGGTTAGAAGAAATTACCTTGGGACCCCTTCCGAAAACAATTCCTGGATACGTGCCTGGGTCGTCATATCTGCAAAATTTTCCGCTTAAACTTCACCTTTGTTGCCGAAGTGACCGCGGCCGGCTGTAGAGCTATTTCCTGAAACTGCACACTGTGCTTTAAAAAAGACAGGTGCAGTCTCTGTCGTGGCAAGTGATAATAGGTCATCACTCCTCGAGGTCATCACTCCTCGCAAATCCCGGTGTGGTGAGGCACACGTCAGACAGACACAATGACACAGAAAATCTCAAACTTACTCAGTCAAGTTTTTCTATGTGTCTCCCTCGTGACCATTTTTTTTTGTTGTTGTTTTTGTGCGAACTCAAGACCCGGTAGCTGCAAGGAGCTGAGGTAGGTGCAGCTCTGGGTCTCTGCGGTGCTGCTAAGTATGGGAATGCCGCCAAGGTGGGCGGAGCAACACGTCAGACGAGAGATACCATGCGCACAGCGATGTGCTGGAAAGACCGATAGGCATATTCAAGTATTCCAACGTGGTGAATGGTGTATAGGTCGTGCAGCCATATAGAGCTTATGTCGCGTTTTGGCTATGTGAGATCGGATTCGACTCCAAATTAAGAGGAAGAAATGGGTTTAGGCAGGGTGTATGCAATGCGAAGGTAAGATGACCGATGGTCTTTAAGGGTAACGGACTGGATTCCAAGGGAAGGCAAGCGTAGCACGGGGCGGCAGAAAGCTAGATGGGCGGATATTTTGTGGTGATAGGATGGCCGCAGCTGGCACGGTACACCGTTAATTAAAGAGATATGGGAGGGGTCTATGTCCTGCAGTGTGCGTAGTCGGGCGGCTGATGATGATTATGATCGGCATCATCGCCTCACTGAGTCACCAGTCTTCTTGTGGACCACATTTGGATGGCTGATGAAGAAATGAAATGAACGCTGGCGCAACAAGGACACTAACAAGAAAGAGACACCACAAGCGCAGACTACCAACTGTTCATTGCACGGAAAGGTGGCATATTTAAACATAAAGCTCAAGCATGAGACTCATTGCATTATCGCTCTGAACCCAACACGTGGAAAAGAAGCTGGAACGTCAGAAAAACCAGACAAGAAACCTTTAGCCCCCACAGATAAACTAACAAATTCTGATAAAAGACATAAGAGGACGCCATCTCTTAGCAAAAGCAGTGTCAAACAATCGTAGCAAAAGCAGGATCAAACAATCGTAGCAAAAGCAGGGTCATGCATGAGAAGCAAAAGCAGTCAGAAATCAAACAATAAAAATAAAAGTAAGAAACCAATGACAATCGTAGCAAAAGCAGAGTCAAACATTTGAAGCAAAAGCAGTCAGAACCCGAAAAAACAACAAAAAGTAAAAAACAAAAACAAAACCAACAACAAAATTAACAACCCACCTAAACAAACAACAGACAACCGCTAGAAATGCAGGGCCGCATCACAAAAACTGTCAAGTAAGGACACTTCACTTCGACGGAGGGATACCGAAGAGTCGCTAACACAAGTGCTGCCCTTCTTTCTGATCATGAAAGCCTCAAGAATTTCACGTGCCACCTGATCGCGACTCCTGCCCAGAATCCTCATTCCGTTAAGCACTGGCTGACACTTGCAATCTTTACAATGTAGGGGCAAATTCGACCCGCCTCTGTATTTCAATGATTTTTCATGCTCCCGTGCCCTGGCGTTAATGCAGCGACCCGTCTGGCCTATATAGACCCCTCCACACGTCAGTGGGATTACGTACACCACTCCGACGGCACAGGGTATGAAATGCCTGCCGTACCTCTTTTCGCACAGGGCTTTCGCCTTCTGGCCGATCCGCGAGCATAAACAATGGATGCATAAGGATGCATGAACAATGGATGTATAAGGAACGCGTAAAGTCGAGCTCGAGTCTGTGCTCGAATACTTGGTTTGCGACGGCCAGGCGATCTGGTGCACTGCAGTGAGCTCGAGGAAAGACGGGATGTCCAGCCGTCACGGTGTGGTGTGTTAACGGCCAGGTTATCGTGAGCTGATGCGCTAAGGGCTCCTGAATACTCGGCGATGACACCAAATTAACATTTTATGACCGTAACGAGCGGCTGTACGAGCCGAAGTAGCGGAACACGGGAGGTGACATCTTGTACACCTGAGCTTGTCTCGAAGTCCGGATTACAACGGCACCCTTTGCCACTTACGAGCTTGTAGCGGCCCGGAAATCGGGCTCCTATGAAAGGCGCGTATATCCGAGATGAGGAGAAGCCGTAAAAATGCTTCACAGGCATATTTTAGCGCAAAAGACGGCAAGAAACTTGCTCAGCTGAGCTGCTCCATTACTTGCGAAGATAGAAAAAGGGGCTGTCAAAAGAACCATGAAAAACGTTTTCTGCAGTGCACTATGAACGTCGGGTACAAGATTTCCCTGTCATGTGGCAAAGTATACATCGGCCAGACAGGGCGCTGTATAAACGATCGACTCCGGGAGCATGCAAAAGATATCTACAATAAGGAACGCACTAATCTGGTTGACCACTGCATTGCTTGCACCAATTGTGAGCCGCGTTCCCTTAGCGTGTCAATCCTTGGCAAAAGTTCTCAAAAAACAGCCCGTGAAACCTAGGAAGCTTCTTTATCAAGAAAGGGGGACATGACTGCGTTAGTGACACGTCTATCGTTCTGTATAATGCCGAGACAAATTTCCTATCGCGTCTTATATGATTTCCTATGTAAATTCCAAGTTCCTCGGTAGGTAGCGCTGGCGCAGGCCAGAAGCGTAGTTACATGCCGCGTTCTCGCTTCAGTAAAGCAGTTGTCAGTAGCGCCCCTGTTCGTCCTGTCTTTGTGTCGTCCCGTCTTTTGCGCTAAAATATGCCTGTGAAGTCTGAACACCTACTAGCCCAACATTTAACCCTTTTGCCGTCAAAATGCACTCTTGAATTCGGCGGCTAGAGGCACTAGAGACATTTTTTATACCGGAGTCGTACTCGGGAGACGGATACCTGTTTTACGTACGCCTGTTGCGCACACACGGTGTTCCTACCCGGCCGCGCGCTTGCCACTGCACGTGAGCAGCTCCCGTAGGGAAAGCCGATTTACTTCTCTGCTAGTACAAATCCAGTATGCCAACTCTCTCTAGTGAATTCTGGCCGCATGTTATTAAGGTCCTTCTGTCCACGGCAATCATAGCAGCGCTTCGCAAAGGCAGCGCTGTTCTTCAAGCGTAAGACCGAGGAGAAACTTTTCTACATATGTTTCAACCAAATATTAAGTCTTCGTGACGTGATGTGTATCAAGTATTGTCGTCGCCAGACTTGCCCACGAAGTCTCAAGGCAGACGCCATTGCCCGGTACGAGTGCCGCAGTGGCGGTGGTCCCAGCAAGCTGTAACTCAGTATGGCGTCACAGCTGCTACGAAACTTATATGCTACGTGATGTGGCTATCCTACTACATAACGCGAGATATTCGAGAAAAGCTGTCCTAACGTGGCGTTCCCGCTAGTGTTCAAGTTTACGCACAGACTTCTCATCCCTTCTCTTTCACACGTGTAGTAAAGCAGACATTTGGACTATTGTTTTTTTTTATATAGTGACAAGACTACCAGAGAAGTCGCCGAAGCAATCCACATCATCGGAAAATCTAATGGTTGCGTTAGCAAAACCTGTTTAGTTTTTTCAGCGAGAGAAGTGACTTTGCTGCACACAGGGTAGCTGGGAGGAAGGTACAACACATGTGATAATTGTGGCTTGTTGTAGTTTTTACCTGAACTTCGATATATGACTGTGCGCACGTGTGCCCATTTTTGTATGTATAGGTTAACATTTTTTATGCGAAGCATATTGCTAGAGCTACCACTCACGCCGTCGGCGTGGGACCCCTAGACGTCACACCACGTGACACCGTGACGTCACACCACGTGACATCGGATGAGAGAGGCGGCCTCCACCTCGCGCCGTCGCCGTGGGACCCCTAGCCGTCACGCCACGTGACACCGTGACGTCGTCGTGACGATGCCATCGCACAGACGCCGGAATGTCCTCGAGCGGCATTCCCGCGCATTTCGAACGCGCGTTCACACTCGGTGTAGGTGAAACGCTCGCTCCACCGGGCAGGCAGACGCGGCTTCCGTGGCAATCCAGGCGCTCACCCAACGCGCGTCTCGGGGTTCGTCGGCGTTCCGCTGTAGCCATGCCGTTGTCTTCCCCCACGACGAAGGCTTCTAGTGGTTGTATTTAAAATGACCAAGTATGCAACCAAGGAAAGCCATGTATTACCAAGCCTAGCCACCAATATGCTTCGCATCTGACTAGGCTTAACCTTAGCTAAGCCTCAGCCATAATTTTTTTTTTTTTCAAATACATCAGTTGTAAGTTCCGCGCCGGGTTTGTCTCCTCCTCTCTCTGGTTCTGTTGTCTAGAGCTGTTTGAATTTTCTTGCACCATGGAACACCAACTCGCCCAATCTGCCGTCTTTCTACACCACATAGCCCCTTCCGAGCGGTGGTTTCTGAACCGAATACATGGCAACAGGAAGGGTCTGGCTACCTGCTAAAGCAAATGAAATTTCTAAGGTTCGAAGGCCAGTTTATAGTCCCAAGTTCAGCGTCTGTAGTTCAGTTTTTGTCGAGGCGGAATCGTAGACATTGTTCAAAACTCTGCGTAGACTTCGAGGCTCTGTTCTATTCCCTTCCGCACGATAGCCTCTTGAAGAGCGTCCAACAGTGCATCACTGAGCACAACGTTGAAGGTGCGTGGAGGAATACCTGTGGCATCTCCGTGGAGTGCTTCCTTGAGCTTCTTCCATCATATCTTTCATATACTTTCGTTGCCTGGGGCAGCATGGTCTTCGCACAAACGTCCGGAGTCTGCATCGCATCTCGGATTGCTCCGATCCTCAGTGACATATTTGTCTCGAGGGTGAATAGGAGACTGAATGCAGATTTGAAAGATTTCACCCCACCTGTTTCCAAGTATGTCGAGCTGTTTCCAGATATGTCAACACGTTTTGGCGGGCTAGTTGGTTAAGCATCTTGAATAAACAGCGCGAACGAAGACGAGCACAAAATACAAGAAAACGGACGACACAGCGCTGTGTCGTCCGTTTTCTTGTCTTTTGTGCTCGTCTTCGTTTGCGCTGTTTCTTCAAGATCCAGGTATGTCGACGACTGCCTCTTGTTCATCAGAGAGCCGAGCAGTATTAGGACAGCGCCGGACATGCTGAAGATATCTTTAAACAAAAGGGAGTGATGGACTCAACTTCCCATTCTAGTTGCCAACGGACGGGTGCACACAATTTTTAGACCTTGAGATGAGGGTGGCCAGGAGTCGTATTTGCTCGATGCATTCACGATGGGCTGGAAAGCTCCTTCTCTCGCTCAGTTAGCAGCAATCAACACTGGTCAAGGACGGGATAGCGTTGTCATGCCTGTTGATAGCCCTGAAAATGGCATGTCCCCACCGTATTCAGGAGGGTTTTCACGGTCAAAGGGGGCCAGACGACGTGAACTAGGTTTCCCAGAGAAGAAGCGTCTTTGGTTGGCGGACAGACCCCTGGGAAAACTGAAGAAAAAGGCGACACAGTCTCCTCAGAAGCACCAGGAAGAAACATGAAAGAAGATCGCGTGCATCCCATATCTCCACGGTCTATTGCATCGTCTCAAAAAGAATGCAGCGCGACAAAAAGTGCAGGTGGTGTTCTCCGCCAATCATACAGTTAGGAAAGTGTGTGCTGCAGTGAATAAGAAGCTAGAACAGGCCTCTTCAACAAAGGGCGTTCAAAAGTGCAGTGTGTCGCATGCAGGCAAGTTCATTAACAGCAAAAAACAGGGGCGGTGTACAGGGTTCCTTTGTCATGCGGAAAGATATATTATGGTCAAACGGCTAGGTGCGTAAACGTTGATGTGAAAGAGGACGAAAATTTTCTTCACAAGAAAAAATGCCTTCTTCTCACTTGGTTCTGGACTGCCGCGAATGCAAATAACTTGAAGATCATCCTTGCCTGCCGGACTTGCAGAATACGACGACCGTATACAAAGTAGCAACCAGATAGGTAGAAAGATTTTCGAATGATATTGCATCTCTAGGAACCCGGTCACGTGCATGGCAAAATTGTCCGTTGCTTTAAAGGAAAACTAGATAGCGTTCCTGGATAAGTGCCTTCCCTTTGAAGTGTAATCCTTGATGTTTTTCTGTGTTTGGTTTCGTTTTAAGTTTCGTGGGTTTTGACCTCATTTATTTTCTGTTTTCTATTAAACTTTTAGCTTGTAGACAGCGCCCGTGTCGTCTTGTCTTTCGTTGGTCCTTTGTCACTTTTGCGCCGGTTTTGCAATTGAACTAGTTCCAACTCGCCCAATACTGCGTGCCATTAAAAGAAGAGGTCATGCTGCAGACATACGCTTTGAAGTTTTGTTGCCTTATTGATCTGAGACAGCGCAAGGGCCTTCCTACCTTAGTGTCACCAAGCGACTTTTCGAGCTTTTCCGCTGCTTTAGCTTCCATAACATACGAGTAGCGCAAAACCAGGACGACGGACAAAAGGGGAGAGAACACACACAATAGCGCCTGTGTTGTTGGTGTGTGTTCTCTCCCCTTTTGTCCGTCGTCCTGGTTTTGCGCTACTCGTATGTTATGGATCAATACCGACTTGCCCAAATTTCCACCCTGGTGAATCAAATTTACCTTCCAGATGTCTAAAGCAACAGCAGACGCGACCTCCGGAGGAAGGTGAAGCAGCGCGGGTTCTGCTGACGCGTACGCGCCGAGAACACTTCTTGCCCCCCCCCCCGGAAGCATCTGCTGGGGTCGTCCTGCGACAAGGAGCTCATCGGCTTGTCAACTGTCCCTTGCGCAGTGTGACAGTGCGAAAGCCGACAAGCCGGACAAGGCTCCTGTCACGCCACGGCTGCACGGCTTAAGTCATTGGGTGCCGATGTTCCTTCTCGCTCTCCGCCCATGTTCGGCCTTTGGGAGGATCTGTGTCATGGCGCATTTGTGAGCAGCAACGCATCCCACCTTTACTCGAAGACTTGTAAACCTTCGGCAGCGCTTTACTCCCGGATCGGAAAGGCCCTACTCCGATATCTATGTTTCGTTGAAATTGGAGCTAAAAGGTTCGTCCCGACAAGGTCTGATCGCGTTGTTCAATAAAAGAGTCACCAAGATGCGACAGAAGGTTATTTCAGCTAAGGCGTTTGAGCGCAGAGTAGAGGAGCAGCCGGTTACCTCTGCGCAAATTCTAAGGCTGGTGGCTGACCACTCGGAAATATAATATCAATGCGAAACATTAAATGTCTGATTAGCGCAAAAGCAAGCGTCCGTTGCCGTACATGGCATGAAATTTCTCAGGCGACGTCCTGATGCTCTCGCATGACGTGAGCAGTAGTTCATAAGATGATGACGTCTACCACAAAGAACACGTCAAATTTCTTCCGAAGCAGACGAACTTGTAGCTAGGCGTGTTACTGCATGCTTATTCAGGAAAGACATGGCAACGAAAAATACAAACACATCGCAGCGAGGGAACGGGAGGAGCGTCAAGCAACCCGCTCCAGAGCTCGTCCCGTTCCCTTACTGCGTCCGTGTTCGTATTCTGCGCTCCTGTATCTTCCGAAGGCTCGAGCAATTAAAGGAAAGGCTTTCACCTTGCGAGGCCATAAAACCACTTTACTTCCAATACATAGTAGTTACATGCAGTGTACATAGTTCCAATACACTGCAGCGCAGCAAAAGTCTAGGACACACGAGACGAGAGACGAACACCACGAGCGCTAACTTCCAACAGACTTTATTCTCCTGAAGCATCACATTTATACGCCAGAAAAGAGGAATCACATGTGCATTTCTCACGTATAAATTTGATGCATCAGGAGAATAAAATTTCTTGGAAGTCAGCCCTCGTGGTGTTCGTCTCTAGTCTCTTGTGTCCTCGTCTTTTGCTGCGCTGCAGTGTATTGGAACTATGTGCCAACAAGCCCAAAAAGCCACGCTACTCAACCCTTTACTTCTTGGCGAAAAACGTGCACCTAGAGGATGCGTTTCCTCACGATTGTAAGTGATAATTGTAACATAAAGACACCAACAACCACCACATACACACACAAGAAAAGAGAACGGGACAGTGCGCCTCCAGAAGCGATCTAAAAGAGCAAGAAAGGTGCCTTCGGGAGAGTGTCTACTGTCTTCTCATATCTGGCTACCCGAAGCCTACACAAGGCATAGAAATGTCAGTTGGAGCCAATGTGTCTTACTTCAGCAATAATTCCCTAACACTTCTTCAAGCAGATAAGGAGGGTGGTTTCGTCGTTATGTCGGAGGTTAACTTCTTGATAAGGGCAGTCCAAGCGATTGACAAGAATTTTTCACCTATCCCTGTCATGTCTTTAAAAGTAAAAAGCCGTGCAATGGCTTTGTCTGGCCGTCTGGGTTTGGTCAGCCCTGCTAAAGAAATTGACGAAAGCAAAACTAAAGCGCTGAAAGTGTTCTTTATGGAGAAGGCGCACAAACAATGCTTGCCATTCAGAACGATAGTCACGGAAAAGAATTCGCGGCAGAAGCAGATTAGTCTTTACCTGTTGAAGCATTTGACCAAACTTTATGTAGGAGATCCGTTGTTAAGGAAAAGATCCGATGAAGTTTGTGAATTCTTGAAAACTGAGGTTGAGGTTGGGTGTGCCTTTTCCATGGATGTTGTTATCTGTTTTATTCTGTGCCCCATGATGCCATATTAACTGCTGTCAAGCAGTGCATTGAAAGAAATGGTCCCATTTACTTTCAGAAGTCTGCCAGTATTCCTGTGGATGATTTTTTTATCGTTTAAAGTTTTATTTGGAGTCCACTTTTATAACATGTCACCAACGGTATCTTCTGCAGAAAGCGGGCATTTGTAATGAATCGTGTGTCGCGCCTGTGTAATATCTTTCTTTCACAAATGGACTGAGTCGTTCATCAGGTTATACCAGCTATTCAGGAGGACACAGGGGCGCAACAAAAGACACGGACATAAAAGTAGACAGGGACGAGCGCTTATACCGTTTTTTTAAGTTTTTTGCTACGTGGACGCTTTCTTGATTACTTTACCCAAAGACACAAGCTTAAACTTCGCTGAAGCTGCGCATAATGTTTTATCCCTATTCAGACAGCATGGAAAAGGCTTGGATTATATGTGTTAACTGCCGGTGGACAATTTTTTACAGTTTCTAGATATCAAAAGTTAGTTCTGTATGTGTTGAAGAGGGGGATTAACCCCGAACTTCGACGAGGCTTAAGAACGAGACGAAGACAGGATGAGCGGTAACTAGCGACTGAAGTTTATTGGGAAAAAAGACATGTTGCAGCAAAGGTTGCAACTGCGCATAGCATACGTAACACCGCTACGTTGCGAGAACTAAGATAAACACACGTGGAACACGCGAGATGGCTGAGGAAAAAAATCGAAACAGTCAAAAAAGAGCAATGACATGCTCGTCACAGGCTTAACAGAAACCGGGTCTCTTTATCTAAAAGCGCCACGGAAGGCTCACTAACACACATATCAAGCCCAAGTTTGCGCATGCATGCCGCTTCTAAAATCTCTCAAGCCTCAACCTGCCCCTTCCGTTAACAGTGGCTTTGTTCATCGGGTTTCAAGGACCGGTAGTGCTGTCGCAGCCTATCGCTGACACGTTGACCCGTCTGGCCAACGTATACTCTGCCGCATCGCAGCGGGAACTGGTATTCCACATCCGTGGCACAGTTAACATATCGATGTTCATGCTTGGTCGTGCACGCGACGCTGTGCCTGCCTTGCACCACCCGCCTGCAGAGTTGAGATAGCTTGCAAGGAGCTGAAAAAACAATTGAATGCGTTAAATACCTGCCACCCTCTTGAGGTTATGGGTCATCTTGTGCACATAGGGCACAACTTCAAGAGGGCCTTTGTTCAGAGGGCTCTCCTCCTTTTGATCACGCACCTTATTCCGCTGATTCCACATCAGAGGTTCCGCCACTGCTTGGAGAACGGGTGGTGGAAAGCCTGACTGCAGTAACTTATTCACTTGGCCCTGAAAACTACCTGCAGCTTTGTGCTGGCATGACTTCAAGAGAGCTGACCTCATATGTGGTGTTCGTCCGTGAAAGCAAGAACCACGAAGCTGCAGCAAAGTGCGTCGACGGAATTTCTTTATTCCATCTAACAAAGTTACTGGCGAGCGCCAGCAGAGCTGGGCCGACGTCTATGACAAGCTAGGAAGAAGTGCCCGCGACAGCGCTCGGTGCCGCGGTATATAAGCCCTTATCAAAGGGGCGTGTTCCAGTAGCGCGCGTTGTTATCAGTAGGCGCGTAGCCACCACACTCCCCCGTTCTTATTTTCATTCGGGTACATGGAAATGAAACACAAAAACATAGTTCATGGCACATAGCGGTCTGGAGGGCGTCGATGCCTCTCAGGATAACGGCGCTCTGTCGTGGCTGGCAAAGGAGGTGACGTTCAGCAAGGCGGAAATTTGGGCGAGTTGGTAAGTATTCATGATATTATAGACGGAAAAACGAAAGACGAAAGAGTAACACAAACAAGCGCTGACTATCAACTAGTTTTTATTGAAGAACAGAAGGGGTATATATAGAAACACTTATCAAGCACACAGACGTTTTATGGAAGGCACGTGGGAGTTCAGATACCTCAACTCCCTCTCAGATAATGCAATCGAAGGGCTGCTGATGCATAAACTTCCTTTCTGATGAATATGAAAGGCCTCCATTTTCTGCGGGGCTATGTACATCGGCTAAACCGGCAGGTGTGTGAATAAGCGCCTGTTGGAGCATGAAAATACGATAAAAAATGAACCCCTTTCCCACACAGGCGCCCATTGCAGGAACTGCCAATGCCAGCATATGAAAGATCATGCTGAAAGGAGGGCAAGAGGTGACCCCCTTGCACAGTCTACGTTTCTGTGCAAGGAATGCAAATGCGTACCGGATTATAATAACACGCGTAGCCTGTTCCGACACGGCGATAAGGTCACACGAGAGATAATGGAGGCCTTTCATATTCATCAGAAAGGAAGTTTATGCATCAGCAGTCCTTCGATTGCCTTATCTGAGAGGGAGTTGAGGTATCTGAACTCCCACGTGCCTTCCATAAAACGTCTGTGTGCTTGATAAGTGTTTCTATATATACCCCTTCTGTTCTTCAATAAAAACTAGTTGATAGTCAGCGCTTTTTTGTGTTACTCTTTCGTCTTTCGTTTTTCCCGTTCTTGTGGCGCTGTGTATAATATCATGAAAGGAGGTGACTCTTGCTGCACCGCCGTCGTCGCTGGATGCGGCTGCTCGGAGTCATGCTGCTCAGGCGCAGAACTCGAGTCCATGCTCATAGCCTGAATGATGTGGTTCTGGTGACGGTTCCAAACAAACACACCTCGAGTGGTTTCCACTCGCAGTCTGTACGATACAGGTCCAGTTCTTGCCACCACAGTCGCAGGCAACCACTTTTCACCGCGTCTGAAATTTCGCACCAGAACACTATCACCCACAGCAAATGCACGTGTACGCTGCTTGCGACGCACTGTGTGGGCGAACTGTCTTGTCGCAACATTCCGCTGCAGCGATGGCTTGACTGCGTCCAGTCGGGTGCGCAGCTGCCGCCGTAGCAAAAGAGTGGCCGGCGCCTCGCCCGTGGTCGTGTGTGGAGTGTTCCTGTAAGACAACAAAAACTCCCCCAACGTTGTGCTTAAGTTTGCGGCGGTACTTTTACGTAATGCCGCTTTCAAGGTTTGGACAAATCGTTCAGCTTGTCCATTACTGCTGGGATGGTAGGCTGATGTGCGCACATGCCACGTGCCAATGCTTTTAAGGTAATTTGAAAAAGCAGCCGAAATGAATTGCGGGCCATTGTCGGACACCACCACTTCAGGGTAACCAAACCTGCAGAAGATTTCGTGTAGCCGGTTTATAGTGCTTTCTGCGGACGTGTCACGCATCTGGCACACCTCAGGCCACTTGGATTGAGCGTCGACCACAATCAAGAACATGGCACCCTTGAAAGGTCCTGCAAAGTCGATGTGAAGACGTTGCCATGGTCTGGTTGGCCATGCCCACGGGTGCAAAGGAGCAGAGCAATGCATTGTGCGCTGCGTTAGACATGGATTGCACGAACGCACATGAGCTTCAATGTCACGATCGATTCCTGGCCACCACACGTAGCTGCGTGCTAGTTCTTTCATTCTAACAATGCCAGGGTGTCCCTGGTGCAATTCTTCGAGCATTTGAGGCTGGTATTTTTGAGGAATAACAACACGCATTCCAAGAATGAGGCATCCTAGTTGCACAGAAAGTTCACAGCACCTGTGCAAGAATGGCTTCATTTCTTCATTCACGACGCGCTCAGGCCAGCCGTTCATTACGTGCTGCCTGACTTGTCTTAGAAGCGAATCTCGGCTCGTTTCACGTGCCACCTCACGATAGTCAATTGGCAGGGACTGCATGCGTAGGAGATAAAATTGCTCATCCGAGCGTTCTTCACTGTCACTCGGCAAAGGCAAACGAGATAAGCAATCTGCGTCGGCGTTTTGAGACGACGGCTTATACTTCAAGCTAAAATTGTAGGCAGGCGCAAGTACAGCCCACCGTTGTAGTCTAGCTGCGGCAATGGTTGGGATTCCCGTCTTGGGACCGAAAATTGTCTGCAAGGGCTTGTGGTCCGTAACAAGAACAAACGAACGCCCAAAAACGTAGTAGTGGAAACGCTTGACGCCAAAAACTAGAGCAAGTGCCTCTTTTTCGAACTGACTATAATTTACCTCTGCTGAAGATAGTGTACGCGATGCGTACGCCACCGGATGGCATTCACCGTTTGGCTGCACATGAGAGATGACAGCTCCTATACCGTATGCCGATGCATCACACGACAACTGCAGCGGTGCACTGGGGTCGTAGTGCGTAAGAACCGGTGGTTGTGAAACCAGCTTCTTGATGTCCGAGAGCGCTGCTTCGCACTCGTCATTCCAGGCCCAGGGGGCATCGAGCCGGAGCAATCTGTTGAGAGGAGACACAACGCTTGATAGGTTGGGAACAAACTTGCCGTAGTAGTTTATCAAGCTCAACAATGAACGCAACTGTTGCTTATCCGTAGGACGAGGAGCCTTTGCAATAGCTTCTAGCTTGTCAGTAGCTGGTTCTACTCCGTGCCTGCTAATGACATGGCCCAAGTACTGTAGCTTGTCTTTGAAAAATTCGCAATTTTCCTTCTTTATTCTGATGCCTCTCTCTGACAACCGTTTCAGTACCGCCTCCAAATTCTTCAGATGCTCCTCTTCCGTCCTACTGGTGGCCATTATGTCATCGACGTAGCAAGTAACTCCGTCAAGACCCTTCAGGACGTTGTCCATGATCTTCTGAAAGATCGCGGATGCTGAGGCTATGCCGAAAGGCAAACGATTAAGCACATGCAAGACTTTGTGCGTATTCAAAGTCAGGTAGGCTTTCGACTCTTCGTCCATCTCTACTTGCTGATAAGCCCTATTGAGATCGATTTTCGAGAACTTTTGACCTCCTGCCAACGCTGACAAAAGTTCATCCAACTTTGGAAGCGGGTATGTCTCCACATCTAAAATCGAGTTCAGCGTGAGTTTGTAATCGCCACAAATTCTAATTGACCCGTCGCGCTTCACTACGGGAACAATTGGCGTAGCGTACTTGCTACTGGCGACGCGAGAAATTATTCTCAACTTCTCGAGCTTATGTAGTTCAGCCTCTACCCCTTCTACAAGAGCGAAAGGTACGCTCCGTGCCTTCAGAAAACGGGGCACTTGGCCATCCTTGAACCGGAGGCTTGCCTGCTCTCCCTGTATGGTTCCTAGCTCGTCCTTGAACAGGTCTTCGTTTTTTCGCAGCAGAGTTTCTAACGCTGCCGGCGGACTGCCTGACGTAGCGGACACCTTCCAAAGGCGTTGGAAGCCTGCCCAATTCAGCCTGATATGCTGTAGCCAGTTGCGACCTAAAAGTAGTGTCCCGTTTTGCGGTAGAATGTACAGCGGCAGTAACGCCTCTTGGTTGTTGTAGCGTACGAGCACATCTATTACGCCAACAGGTTTCACAGTTTCCCCTGTGTACGTCTTCAGTTGCATCTTTGTTCGCTGCAAACGTATACCGGGAAAGTACACTTTGGCCTGACGATGCGACATGACCGATACTGCTGCTCCAGTGTCAAGCTCCATTTGTAAGGTAGTTCCTTCCACATTAACTTCTACCATTATGGGCGGTGTCCGAGACATGCCGACACTGTTCAGCTCTGTTAGGTCGGGCTGGGCGTTGCACTCAAGAGCACGCATGCACTGCTTCCGTCCTTTCGCTTCTGTCCTTTTGCACATCTTGCGTATGTGTCCTCGGCGGTTACATTCGAAGCAAGTAGCTCTTAAGTGCGGACATGCTTGTGCGTCATGCTTGACAGAACCACAACGATAGCATGAATGGGGCCTTTTCGCAACTGCTAGCGTGCCTGTTCTTTTCCTTTCCACCATGCATTCGGTGAACTTGTTCAGCACTGTCTGATAACTCATGAGCTGTCGCTGCATTGTTCATTGCGGCTTCAGAGGCCAATGCGCGGTCAACTGCCTTCTGAAACGTTAAATGCTTGTCTTCGACGAACAGCTGTCTTTGAATGTCAATTCGCCGCATGCCACAAACAAACTTGTCACGAAGCGCATCGTCGAGAAAAGAAACGAAATCGCAGGTTTGAGCCAGCATGCGTATCTCTTCTACAAACTGGGCTATCGTTTGCGTTTCACGCTGCGTTGCTCGATAAAACTTCGCTCTCTCGGCAATTACGGATGGCTTCGGAGACAGATGTGTGCTTAAAACTTCTCTTAACGCGCTTAGCGACTTCTAAGTAGGCGTATCGGGAGCAGTCAAGGACTTTAAAAGTTGGTAGGTTTTCGGACCGATGAGACTCACGAAAACGTCGACTTGAAGCTCGGCTGGAACCTTGTTCGCCCTCAGGTACGACGAAAGTCGCTCGTCGTACGACGTCCAGTCACTGGTCGAGTCGTCGAAAGGCTCCATTTGTCCCAGCTGCAAGGCCATTTCACAGTAGTCTCAGTTCCGAAATGAGGAAAACAATACCAACTTAGCTCCAGGTTCCCGCTGTAGATGCGTTGATCCTCGTCGCCATTATGTGGTGTTCGTCCGTGCAAGCAAGAACCACGAAGCTGCAGCAAAGTGCGTCGACGGAATTTCTTTATTCCATCTAACAAAGTTACTGGCGAGCGCCAGCAGAGCTGGGCCGACGTCTATGACAAGCTAGGAAGAAGTGCCCGCGACAGCGCTCGGTGCCGCGGTATATAAGCCCTTATCAAAGGGGCGTGTTCCAGTAGCGCGCGTTGTTATCAGTAGGCGCGCAGCCACTACATCATACAGGTCATGGCTATGCCTCTTAGTTTGGAGTGGCAGAGAGAGAATTAGTTCGGAGTGGCAGGAGAAGGGTAACACTGCCTTTTTTGAACGCATCATGTAAGCCCAGCGCTAAAGGAAAGCTGCAAGTCTGAAACCCGACTGCACTGATCTTGCTGCTTTTCAGGGGTGAAGTTTAAAGATGGGGAACAATGCTTGAAAACCGCAAGTACGTCCCCCGCGACTGTGTTACGACGAGCTTCGTGGTCAACATCAAAAAGGACTAAGTAATCATCCACATATCTGAAAACTTTTTGACACCAAGGTTGGCAGCGTCAATCTGAAGCTGGACGTTGTGGCCAAACTGATCAAGGTAAATTTCGCACAGGACCGGCTCAGCACAGGATCCAATGCAGATGCCCCGTTTTTGGGTGTACAGGTAGCCTTCAAATTTAACAAGGGTTGCGCAGAGGTAGTACCTTAGTAACTCCAAAAACCCGTCTCTGGAGACATCACAATGGTTTTGGAATAACACAACGCCTGACAGGTCAATAAGCTCGCTGACCGCGGAAAAAAGTCCGTCGTGCGGAATGGAGTAAAAGAGCTCTTCAATGTCTAGCGAAATGCTGAAATTCGCGCCGATGACACTCCCCTGCAGCACAGCTGTCACGCTAGCCGAGCTCGCAGCCTTGAACGGATCTTCAAGATTGAGGTTCTTGAGGTGCTTCATGAAGTGCCTGCTTAGGACAGCCTGCCAGCTCCCTTTCTCGGTGACAATGGTTCGTAGAGGGCACAAGTCCTTATGCGTATTTGCAGAAAAAAATAAAGGCAGGGCATTTGCCTTAATACCTTTCACTTGGCTGTGCATGGTTTGAAGGTACATCTCCTCGAGCAAATTCAATGCAGGTTGCTTGACCTTAGAGGGTTTTAGTCTTGTCTCACTGAAATTTTTGGTCACTGCCTGCTGGGCCTTCCCGCGGAACACGTTTTCTGAAAGGACTGCGAAGCCGCCTTCCTTATTGGAGAGGACCAATGTAACCTCACCCCTGCGCAAATCTTCAGCAACTCTACCCAATAAAGTCTGGCTGTGCGAGTTATGAGGAAAACACTTCATTACTACATCCACATCGTCTAAATGGCAGCGCTGACGCTCTTCTTTGGGTGCCTTGTCCGCTATCCGCCGCACCAGTGCGAGCATACTGTGCTTGCTGACTGGCGCATCCAAACAATATTTAGTCCCCCAATGGAGCAAAGCTTAATTGCGCCTCTTCTGTGAGGGAAGCCCCAGACAAGCAGAAAACAGGTACCTTTTCAGCAGCCACGTATCTGCGTTTCTTCGGGAGGCTCAACCGCTGGTGATTCCAAAGGAAGCCCACGGACGAACGGGCCGATTTTGATAGCCGGACAAGGTCCTCTGTCTCTGGCTGCCCCAACCGTGCCATTCAAAGCGGAGTAGTTTCAACCACCCGTATAGAAGTCGCACTTGACGCCAGCATTCCGCTTTCAATATTTTGGTGATTCTTCTCCAGTGCCCAATTGAAGGGGGAAACGCCCCGAACGCTTTCTCGACGTCCGGGGGGCAGATAGAGACACGAAGAAAATAGCCATAGGTTCTTGCTCGGCACTCAGTTGAAGCAATAAGGCTAGCGCATAAACCACACTTGCTGCTGGACGGATAGTAACAAAAAAAAGCCCAATGGAGTATAAATAAGGTTCAACAAGGAGCTTTGGGCCAGTTGGTCTGACATGATGGAGAGGAGGAATAACCGCTAACTTGGACGACACTTAAGAAGGAGAAGAAGACAGGATAAGCGGTGACTAGAAACTGAAGTTTTTTGGGAAAAAAGACACGTTGCAGCAAAGGTTGCATCTGCGCATAGCGTACATAGCCCCGTTACATTGCGAGAACTAAGATAAAGACTCGTGTAACACGCGAGATGGCTAAGGAAATAAATCGAAACAAGCAAAAAAGAGCAAGAGATGCCCGTCACAGGCTTAACAGGAACCGGGTCTCTGTATCTAAAAGCGCCATGGAAGACTCACTGACACACGTATCAAGCCCAAGTTTGCGCATCTGTGCTACTTCAAAAATCTCCCTTGGAAGCCTCGACCTGCCCCTTCCGATGATAGTAGCTTTGGTATGCCACATCTGGTATGCCTCATCTGTGGCACAGTTGACATATCGGTGTTAACATTATCAGTTAACACAGCCCTGACCTGTATGAGGTCAGGTCTCAGGTCTCTTGAACTCATGAACTCATGCCAGCACAAAGCTGCAGGTAGTTTTCAGGGCCAAGTGGATAAGTTGCTGCAGTCAGGCTTTCCACCACCCGTTCTGCAAGCAGTGGCGGAATCTCTGATGTGGAATCTACGGAACAAGGTGCGTAATCGAGAGGAGGCGATCCCTCTGAACAAAGGCCCGCTTGAAGTTGTCCCCTTTGTGCACAAGATAGCCTATCACCTCAAGAGGGGCGCGTGGCGGAAGGTAGGCGCAGCGTCCCGGGCACGACGAAGCATCAACATCGATATATCAACTTTGTCACATATGTGGCACACCAGTTCCCGCTGCTATGCGGCACAGTATACGTTGGCCAGACGAGTCAATGTGTCAACGATAGGCTGCGACAGCACTACCGGTCCTTGAAACCCGATAATGGCGCCAATCTGCCGAGACGAGACACTGCAAGGAATGCGATGGCTGCTACCCCCCGTTGAACAAAGCTACTATTATCGCAAGGGCCACGTTGAGGCTTGAAAGAGAAATTTTTGGCTCTTTCCAGTTCTGTGTTTTTCCTTCCTGTTTCGTCCTTTTTTTGGCGTACGACATTCTTCCAAGACGATGTGCCAACTAACCCGTCAAAAGGTTCTACTAGAAGCGGCACACATGCGCAAAACTGGGCTCGATATGTGTGTTAATAAGCCTTCCGTGGCGCTTGCAGATAAAGAGGCCAGGTTTCTGTTAAGCCTGTGACGGGCATCTGATTGCTCTTTTTTGTTTGTGTCGATTTATTTCCTTAGCCATCTCGCGTGTTCCACGTGTCTTTATCTTAGTTCTCGCAATGTAACGGTGTTACGTGTACTATGCGCAGATGCAACCTTTGCTGCAACATCTTTTTTTCCAAGAAAATTCAGTTGCTAGTTACCACTCGTCCTGTCCTCTTCTCGTTCTTAAGTCTCGTCCAAGTTCGCGGTTATTCCTCCTCTTCAACATGTCAGACCAACTGGCCCAAAGTTTCCCCTTGTTGAGTTCTGTACGGATCATGTATGTTGGGCTTACGCTACGCGAGCAAAAAAAGGGCGTCTGCCATTCGACTGTTCCCAGCTTAAGTTAAGAACAACGCAGCGAGATATGGAAAGGAAAATGTTAGGTGTAACGTTAAGAGATCGGAAGAGGGCGGAGTGGGTGAGGGAACAAACGCTGGTTAATGACATCTTAGTTGAAATTAAGAGGAAGAAATGGGCTTGGGCAGGGCATGTAATGCGAAGGCAGGATAACCGCTGGTCCTTAAGGGTAACGGAGTGGATTCCAAGAGAAAGCAAACGTAGCAGGGGACGGCAGAAGGTTAGGTGGGGGGATGAGATTAAGACGTTTGCGGGGATACAGTGGCGGCAACTGACAAAGGACAGGGTTAATTGGAGAGACATGGGAGAGGCCTTTGGCCTGCAGTGGGTGTAGTCAGGCTGATGGTGATGAAAAGTAATCTCAGTTTTAACGCGTCGAAGCGACGCAGCGGGTAGGTTGGTTGGTTGCCGCTGAGAGAAGGATGAAAAGGAAAAGTGCACGGGCCTGCCGACTGGCTCAAGCCGAGCCACCACCGCTGCCACGTGCAGATAGAAGAGAGTTGAAAGAAAAGAAGAAAGAGAGAACACAGCGGCTATCAGGGACGCTGTAGTGGAGGATACGGAAGCCAGCTGGGGTTTTCCAACGTGCGCTCACACCGCACAGCACACGCACGTTTTTGCATTTCACCGCCATCAAAATGCAGTTTCCGTAGCCGGGATCGAACCCGCGACCTCGGTATCAGCAGCCGAGAGCCACAGCTGCTTAGCCATAGTGAGGGGTGTTATTTAGTGCCTGCTGTCTACGGCAACAAATTCCCCCCAAAGTAAAAGTTGCACAATTTGGTCGAATCGAAGCACCTATCCTCCACACATTTATCGGCCAGTCAGTGCAAACCGCAGCAGCGGCTTTTCTGCTCTACGCTTGTAAGCCCAGCAACTGTGATTGTCGCCCCAAGTCGCCAGCATGTCCAGGAATTCTGGAATGACTCCGGTCATTCTAGAATTGTAAATAGAGCTGTAGCTACGTCTTGCCTGAAACTAGCTATAAAAAAATCTTGCCCCCACTCGATAATTCACAGCGTAGACCAACAGGTCTCCCGATTGAAGGAGAGCGGTTATCCAGAGCAGTTACTTTGCGGCATTGCTGAAAGCTTACTGAGAGAAGTTACTGGGTCCCACAAACTAACAAAACGAGCTACGAGGGACGCCCTGCCGTGGTGCCGTATGTTCACAATATCTCCCACAGAATAAGGAGGACAGCGAACAAGTACGGAGTCCAGGTGGTTTTCTCAGCTCCCAATAAGCTCATTGGAATGTGTAGAAAGGTCAACGATACTGAGGACCACAAAAAGAAACCTGGGTGCAACATCAAACACGAAAACACCTATGTAAAGTGTGACGAAAACGTCATTTACAGCATTCCGCTCAGCTGCCAACGAACTTGCGTTGGGCAAACGGGCAGATGCCTTAACAAGAGACTCCAGGAGCACGAAAGATCGTGTGAACAAATTGCAAAATCCGGGAATCTGGCACCTCACTGTGCACATTGTAAATCCATACCACTGCTAAAAAACACCAAAGTTATAGGTATGGCTAGAAACAGACGGCAACGGGAAATTATCGAAGCTTTCGCAATGCACGTTGCTCCAGATAAGCAATGCGTCAGCTCCCCTTCGGTGATGTTAGGGGGAACTGAATTAACCTATCTCAAGAATCCATGGTAGAGAGAGGGTGTGGTTGATGGTCCTTTGCGATCACAAAAATGAACAAGGGAGGGGAAAACCTCAGGTTGCTTGAGCCAACGTTTCGACAAGGGAACTTGTCTTCGTCTGGGCAAAGCGTTCATCATTGGCAGGGATTAAATAGGGCCTTCGCTCCGAGGAGGAAGGCCCCGGGGGTGGGGAAGGAAAGTGGTGTGAGAGGGGATATGTGTCAGGAAGGGGAGGGAGGTGAATCTTGATTCTTTAAGCTGCAATAGTGGAAAAACTTATATCCAGGGGGTGTGTAATGAACAAAGGCTTTGAAGGGGCTGCTACGGGGGGTTGGCACTGGATGGACCTGAAAAACTCAGATAAGAGGATTAGTCAGCGTGGTACAGGGAAATGAGAACAAGGCAAACAAAATAGGCTGACCCTGGAAGGAGAAAGAAATGGGGGGGGGGGGGGGGGGGCATTTCCAAGGAAGGAAATGGCGGGGGGGGGGGGGGGGGGGGGGAATGGCCCTAGTTCAGAGAAAGCCAAAAGGTGGGGGCGGAGGGGGTAACAGGAATGTCACGGTTTCTGTGAACTGGTAGTAGGGGATTAGGAGAAAGAAAAAAAAAAGGTGAACAAAGAGAGAGGGTGAGAAGGCCGAAAATGTGGTGGAAGATATGATCTGGGAAGGGTGCAAAGAGCGATAGTATACTCGGAAGTACTTGTATTTGGCCGTGTTGGTTCATAACTTTTCAGGAGGACACAGGGGCGCAACATAAGACCCGGACATAGAAGCAGACAGGGACAAGCCCTTGTCCCTGTCTACTTCCACGCCCGTGGCCCCCATCCCGCCCCTGTGTCCTCCTGAAAAGATAATATACTTATGCGAGGTTCTAGGAAATGGTCTGAGCACGTGCAAGACATTTGTTAATTGAAAATTATGCTAACCCTGGAATGTACCTGAGAGATTCCAGGTTTCCTCTAGACATGTTAATCCCTGTTGGTTGCAGTGTTTTAAATTTGTGGATTAGGAATGCTTCTCTGTATTTTCTGTCCCTAGTCGATTTGAAGCCTGACTGAAGAATGAACAATTTGAGTTCGTCGAATTTGTGATGGCGTTGATTAAAATGGGTCGACACTGCCTTCTATTCATTCCGTGTTGTGTCAGCCCGGTGCCCGTTTAATCTGGCACTCATTGTTTGCCCGGTTTCCCCGATATATTGTTTCTGGCAGAAGGAGCACTGGCGCATGTAGATAATATTGGACGATGTGCAGTCAAAACTAGTCTTTATATCGAAACTGAAATCGTTTGCCGTACTTTTAACCGTAGTGTCCCTTTGCAAATGTTTGCATGTCTTGCATCTAGGTCGAGAGCATAAAGTTACTGTCGGTGGTGGTTTCTTACCGAGCCTAGCATGCACCAGGATGTCCTTCAGGTTTGTGTTGCGTCTGTATGTTACCCTTGGTGCGTCGGGAAATATTTTCTTGAGACGGTCCTTACCAGTTAAAATGGGGTGGTATTTCCGCAGGATATTGTTTATGTTTGGAAGCGCGTTTGAGTATTCCGTTATAAGTGCAGGAGGTCGTTGACTGTTAGCTTTTGTTCGTTTTTTAAGAACTACATCTCGTTTCAAAGTGGTTGCTCGTTGGAACGCATTATTGAGGGTTGTCTGTGGATGGTTTCTGGTGATTAGTGTGTTTTTTAGCGAGTGTAGGTGTTTCAGGTAGTCGTCGTCGTCGCTACATATTCTTCTTAGTCTCGTTGCCTGTCCTACGAATATACCTTGTTTGCAGTGTCTTGGATGATGGCTAGTGGAATCCTCGGAGCGAAGGCCCTATTTAATCCCTGCCAGTGATGAACGCTTTGCCCAGACGAAGACAAGTCCCCTTGTCGAAACGTTGGCTCAAGCAACCTGAGGTTTTCCCCTATCTCAAGAATAGTAATCTTCGGCTGTTGTAAGCGCGCGTAGTTTTTACCTGTTTTCCTTTTTTTCCTTCAGTCTTGTCAACGCGTGCGTCCCTCCCTCTTCTGTGCATGATATGACGTCAAATGTGTGTATATAGTCATGTTCCTTTTGAGATTAAACCGCTGTTAGAAAGTGCTTCGTCCTGTGTGTTCGTCCCTTTTCCGTGTTTTTTAGCGCTCACCAATTCCTTCAAGTATGTATTTCCAACTAGCCCCAGTAGTAGCTCTTTTGAGTAATACATCGGAGGCTATTAGCAACAGAGAAAACGAAAACACGAAGGAAAACTAAGTCATTAATAAGAGAGAAATCATGACGACTAGCAAACGGAAAAGAAAATAACCCACGTCCTTTAGGGAAATGACCAAAGCGAAATCAAACAAAATAACGCTTCTTATGTAACACAAATAATGGAGACATGGCGGAAACGAACAGTCACCGAAACCAAGGAGGTGAATTTTGCGCTGTTAAAAAATCTGTGATGTACATTATAGGGAGCTTAACAGAATAATAGTTTTTTTTTAGATGATTGATTAGAAAGCCAAAGAAAAAACAACCACCTGCCGCTGGTGGGATCTCAACCCACGACCTCTGAATTTCGCGTCCGCTGCTCTACCAACCGAGCTACGGAAACGGCTCTCCTATTTTCTGCTTTCGGGGGTATTCATGTGTAGCGTGACCGAACCTTGAGGGTGTTCGCCACTGCCATCCTCGTCATGCAGAAGGTTTGGTTTGGTTTGGTTTTGTTTGGTTTGGTTTATTGGGGTATAACGTCCCAAAGCGACTGAGGCTATGAGAGACGCCGTGGTGAAGGGCTCCAGAAATTTCGACCACCTGGGGTTCTTTAACGTGCACTGACATCGCACAGTACACGGGCCTCTAGAATTTCTCCTCCAAAGAAATTCTGCCGCCGCGGCCGGGATCGAACCCGCGTCTTTCTGGTTAGCAGCCGAGCGCCGTAACCACTGAGCCACCGCGGCGGGGCTCATGCAGAAGGGACCGGCTAAAATCATAACGTAAGTAATACATAGCAACTTCCTCAATTAATAAGCGAACACATGAGAGGCGATCGATTGTGCCTAATGCGGATTTTTTCGCCCATCAATTAATCGTTTATATTGTTTTTTGAATGCATGTACGTAAGTGGGACAGCTGAAGTTGGAAAAGTCTGATTTTGTCTACAGCAGCGATGGACTCTCTTCACAGGGCTTCTTTTCGCGCCAGGAACAGTGAGCATCACTCTTTTTTTTCTTTTTTTTTCCCAGCAGCAACACTCTCCGAACCGTCGAGTACGTGACAGCGTCAAGCGCCAGCGTCAAGTCTTCGGCAGCCGGAGCCATTTTCGGAGACTGTTGCCCCCTTCCGACACAGTTTCCACACGGTTCGCCCAGCGCTTGCTCAGAAGGAAGCAGACGGAAGGCGTGCGCAGCGCAAGACCGAACAACGCGGCCTCCTTCGCACGGAGAGGGCGTATGACGTCAGGGACCTGGGTTTCCCGCCGCTACAGCCGTTAAAAAGTCAAAAACGGAGCAGGGAAAACCCCGTACCGGTGAGGCAGTTCATTCGGGCCCGGCTCCTGCAACGGCCGAGTAGCGAGGGCCCGCAACGGCGCCCCAAAAACGCACCTCTCCTCCGAGTGTCCGACACATCGAGGGGCAGGCCGGGTTTTCCCCCGCGTCGGGAGAAACCGAACGCATTCGTAGCCACGACGGCCGGCAGAGCTTCACTTTCTTCGTTGCAGAGGCTTCACAAGCAATCCTTGGTGCCCGAAAACCGTAATGAAAGCAAGTAATCTAAAAGCGTAGCTTTTTGGCCTTGTTGGTGCATGATCATAGCAAGAAGAGAATATAGCGCAGAGTAGGACAGGACACAAGAAGACACGAACAACACGAGCGCTAACTTCCAACAAATTTTATTTCACACATGCAACATATTTATACACCAAAACCACATCATCACCTGTGCTATCAGTAACGTTGCCTGAGAAACGAGAGTTCTCTATCGCACAAAAAGATAAGAGGGAGTGCTTACACATGTCTCTCCCGAAGAATTTATCCTTTCAGCTTCAATTATTAATCGCGTGGTCATGTCCCTACTTTTTCCAAGCACAGCAGTTTTTTCAAAAAATGGTTTCCATGATTTAGATTCGCATGAACGAGTGTGGTGAACAAGTGATATCTCTTTCTCGTTCTTGACGTCGCGTGCGTGTTCCAATGTATGACACGTACGGCTTCTGATGACGAGTAGTGCATCCACGTGTTCTGTTGCTGTTGCTTTTCTCAATCTTGCACAACGAGGCAAGTTTCTTTGCCTCGTTCCCGCAGGTAATCTGCGGGAAAAGATATTTTCAGACTAGCCCGTTTCTCAAAAAAAAAAAAAACATGATATGTGCACACAACACGACACAAGGAACGAGCACAACATGCATTTGTTTGTAAGCGGTCACCAGCAAGTACAGAACAAAGGTTGGTGCATGAGTTAGTGACATGCATACAAAATGTGGAGAAAATGAGAAAAAAAATTATTTCAAACACTCTCGCTCCGTGTCCTTATGTGAGCAGTCAAGTTCGCTCATACGTCTCGCAGCAGCATTCTACAGATTCGCGAAGGACGGGAACCCCGATAGAAGTCATGTGGCGCCTCACTAGCGCACAGTCGCAAATTTCGTTCTTCGGCAAGTATTGGGGTGATGTCGTAGAGCGATAGCAACCTCCGTTTAGTAGCTTGTCGCACTTATACCAAACACAGGAGCGCACACATCAGGAGCCGCCGCGGTGGCTCAGTGGCTATGGTGCTCGGCTGCTGGCCCGAAAGACGCGGGTTCGATCCCGGCCGCGGCGGTTGAATTTCTTTGGAGGAGAAATTCGAGGCCCGTGTACTGTGCGATGTCAGTGCACGTTAAAGAACCCCAGGTGGTTGAAATTTCCGGAGCCCTCCACTACGGCGTCTCTCATAGCCTTAGTCGCTTTGGGACGTTAAACCCCATAAACCAACCAACCAACACATCAGGAAGCTCTTCAACGAGCATTTAGAAAGGTTTACGTCATGCTCGTTGTCATTTTCAGTTGTTTCCGAAAACTGAAGGCCGGCTGGCTTCATTGCTTTACCCCGGTTCCGTGTAGGGGCTGGTACGCACCCTGTTACTAATATGAAACACGTTCGCAGCACGAAAAAACGGGGGCAGGAAGAAAACAGCACGAATGCAGCATTGCTCGTGTCGTGTGTATCTTCTTCGTGTCCCCGTTTTTTCGTGCTGCGAACGTGTTTGAAGATGGGTCGATAACAACTGGACTAACAGAATCGACAAGATTTTGCAGCCGCTCAACTGGCTGGGAGCGTTCGAGGTTCTCTGTTGAGCGCCGACTCAATTCGCCGCCGCCGAAAAACATGCCAGGGTGGAGTGAGTGTAATTCGTCTTGATTGTTCCTCGCTGCCATAAATGTGTAGCGTGGAGCCTGATCCCGTGCGGCGGAGCAAAGTGCGCTGTGAAAGTCGCTTCCTTCATTAAAGGTACTGCCAGGATGGCGTTGGTAACACAGTGTCTGAAAAAGAAAAAGTAATTTGAGCAAGTCGTTCAGAACATCACGGGATTTTGTTGTTCTTCTTCGCCAGCAGGACATAGTTCTCTATTTTATACGCCCGTCTAATTCATCTACCATTACCAGAGGGAAAGCGCCCACCATAGTGTCACGCAGTGATCACACCACGCAAGCAGAGACTCCCAACGACACCGCGGCGCTTGCACCTCGTCGAAGGTTCTCTTTCGCTCTTTATGCAAGGGCGGCAGCTAACATTCCAGCTGATTTTCGTTCTCTGTAAAAGTATGTTCTAAGGTTTTTATACCGAATAATTCTGAACAAAGGAATTTTTCAACGCGAAACAGCTAATGAATGTATTTCTTTTTTTTTCATATATTTTAAGATTTCGCTATAACAATATATCCGCAGGCCTCCCGACGGTAGGCTTCCATTTTTTTGCTACGGACGTTTTTGCTGTCGTCAGAAACGTTGCCCGTTTTTTTTTTAATACAGTCTTAACAGTTGGGTGGGAGGGATGTAAAACTTTAATAGAAAGATTTTGATACACATCAGACGAATGGACTATTACGTAGAATATTTATACAAGGTTAGGCTTGGAAGAGCCGCTGCAAGGAAAGACGATGTGCACGTGCTGGGGCGACGGCACGGACCATTTGAGCCTGTTGCGGCGTTAATGGGCCAGGAATGCCCGGGAGCCCGGACCGAACAAACAGCGACCGCACTCAAGCTACACAGGTGTGTTATTGCGAGTCGGCCAGACCATGTGCGCGAAAAACACGCAAACAACTGCACACGTGGCTAAGAAAGGAAAGTGAGCTCTGGCCGCTGCGGCGGGAAATGACAGCGTCCGTCACGGATGCAGGGTCTCCTTGAGGCAAGAAGATAATCACCTGGCTGGTAGAGCGGCGACGACAGGCAGGGTGGCGCGCTCTCTGTGGAGGACAATTCGGCTGCACCTGACAAGCTGGCCTTCAAACGCCGGACTCGGAAGGAGAAATCCAGCAGGGCCACCTCAGCTTGTTCCAAGATAGCCACCCCGCTCACCCCTGACCGCTGATATCCCCCGATTGAGAAGGCACTCGAGCCTGGGACCTTATGGTGGGCAGTATACGCAAAGTTAAAAAATCCAAGAACGCTTCCCGGCAAGCCGGCAATGTCTGCTCGGTTGATCCTCATGAAAACATTCCTGCAGTTCGACCCTAAGTGCACCGGACAACACGCAGTCAACGTGGCAGCGTGCCGCGACACCGCGAGCCTCACCGACAGGTCTTCTACCCGGACTCCGCGTAAACAAGCCGTAAACACGTCTGGTGAGCCGACTCTCGACCAGCCCTGGCAGCAAATAAACAGCCGCTATGTCTAGGGTTAATTGGAGAGACATGGGGGAGGTCTTTGCCCTTCAGTCGGCGTAGTCAGGCTGATGATGATGATGGTAATTTTCATCTAACTAACCTTCCCTCTCTCGCTCGAAACCAGTCCCATATTTTGTCTGGTGGTTTTGAAACTCTTGGGGAAGATAGTGGCGCCAGCTTCTGAACCTTGCGGGCCGTCTCGCGGCACGGCGATAAAGTGACTGCCAGCACCGAGGGATCACTATTCACCAACTGTCTGAGGTACAGCGGTTGAATTTCGGCATTAAATGCGGGGCGTGAGCAGACAACTTGTTGTTTCGTCTCATCACATCTGCGGTTACAGGGCCATACCGATACGAAAGGAGTGCTGGTTTGGGAAATCAACGCTAATCTAAGCCGCAGTACCAACCCAACCATTGCGCAGCTCTATTGCGAATCGAACTCTGTTACGTCACACCGGTGGTAGAGCGCATCGCGCACGCTGGTGACCTTGATAAGCGGTGAACCTGGAAGCGCGATTCGCTCGGCCACTCTGTCGCTCAAGAAGAAGGTGCCAGAAGACAAGGGCAAGACGAAAGAAGCGACTGTAACGGGCATTCTGCTACAAAGAGAAGCAGCTGGAATTCGGTGATTGCGCATTACCTACAGACGTGGCCGTCGTAGGAACCGAGGGGCGCGTCTCACGAAGCACTGAAGTAGAACAAACAAAATTTCGGGGCATCCGCTTCAAGAGGAAAAGTGAAGGTCTGCTGCTGCGTCGGGATTGCGCGCCTTGCGCGTAATCTAGGTCGGCCATCTTTACTCTTTCGCTTCGTTTTTTTTTGTGCTTGCAGGACTCCGTACGCGTGGCGCCGTCTGCTGAAGTCGCTGTACCCCCTCCGTGTGGGACAGCTTGGCAGGGCGGTTTATTTATTGCAATACCAGCAGTGCCCATAATTTTGTTCTAATGTAAAGGGAGTAACACAAGTCAGAAAAAAAAAACCTTTATGGTAACACTTAAGCCATCATGTAAGCGTCAACTTAGGCGCTACGCGCCCCCTGTCGCTGTGCGGTATACTGTGCCCACATGGCTACTATTTTGGTCAATTTGATGTTCATTTCAGACATAGGCCTCCTTGACAAACGTAAAGAGCAAGAACTAACGCTGTTAAAACAAGACTGGGTTGGGGCGCCGGTAGACTTGAAGACAATGCGCGTCGTTCTATGTAGCATCTGGAATGTCAATAGTCACCGGCGCCTGTCAAGCGAACGAGAGACCACCCGAGCTGTTTATTCTAAATGGATGGCTGACGGATCTTGCGTCCTCACACAGACTGCATCCGAGTTCTCAACAATTCATTTTTATTTCCTTAAAGACCCTCTTCTGGAGATACTACATAAGGGCTGGGGTTTACATAAGTGCATGTAACTTATTTTCATGATGCGAAGTCCGATGTGACTTCGCCTATGAAAGTGGATGGAACGGTGATGGCTGAAATTTCGTGGGGAAGGTCGTTCCAATGACTTGCTATTGGGAGAAAAAATGATTTCGAAAAATTAGTCGTACGAACACGTTGGCGTGAAACTAAGCGGATGGCCGATGCGATGAGACGTGTGTTATGGGGGTGCGCACATGTATTGTTCCTGTTTGAGATGGGAATAATGAAATTTGTGAAACACGCGCAGGCTAGAAATGTGGCGACGGACGGAAAGGCTTGGTAATTGGGGCTGCTGTTTGAGGGATGATATCGCGTGAGTGTGAGCGATGAATAAACGCACAGCTCTGTTTTGTATAGCTTCTAAAGATTCAATGAGGTATGCTTGCTGCGGTTTCCAAACGGCAGATGCTTACTGAAGTTTCGACCGGATTAATGATTTGTAACTTTACATCCTGAGGAGCGTGGAGAATGTGACGTTTAAGGAAGCCTAGTTTTTTTTTTTTTTTAGCAGATGAGTGGTATGTGTATGATGGACAAGTTCAACAGGAAGACAAAAAATTTTATAGGTCTATAAATACGGGTTGCGACGGTGATGAAAAGACATAAGCTTGCATTTAAGGAGGTTTAGGGTCATCAACCAGAGGTTTTAATGTGGTTAAGGTTCTCCTGAAGGAATTCTTAACCGTTTTTATTTGTAACTGTGGTATAAACAATGCAATCTTAGGCGAATACGTGGACTCGACATGATAGCTTTTGTGGTAAATCATTAGTATAAGTTAGGAATAAGAGGGGCCAAGGACAATTCTTCGTTGAACGCCTAATCTGTCTGGTATGCGACTAGAGGAGCAGTTATTAACGATAATGGAATGTGAGCGATGTCTTGGGAATTCGTTTATCCATGAAAGAATGTCGTGGTGCAAGTTAAGTCGGGAAAGGTTTAAGAGTAGGCGTTTATGGGAAGCTTTATCGAAAGCCTTAGCGAAGTCTAAGAAGATAGCATCAGTTTGTAGGTTAGCATCGAGATTAGAATGAAGATCATGAAGGAATATAGCAAGCTGCGTCTCGCATGAATGACCCTTTCGAAATCCACGTTGGGATGAAGAGAAAAAATTTATGGAATAAAGATGCTGCATGACTTGACAGTGTATTACATGTTGCATGAGTTTACAAGAAATCCTAATTAGCGAAATGGGGCGGCAGGTGAGGGATTAATCTCTGTTACCTGATTTGAATACAGGAGGGACGCTCCCCACCTTCCAGTCAACCAGGACGATGCCTGTCACAAGTGACCGAGAAAACAATGAGCACGGAAAAATGTCTTTGGTGTTCTTAAGAAACCTTGAAGTAATTTCGTCGATTCCAGCTGAGGCTGATTTTTTTCATTTATCAATTATGCACGAAATGCCGTTTGGAAGAAACATGGTGGCTGGCATCTCCAGCTCGGTAGTAGAAGGTAGTGAGGCCAATGGTTCATTAGGTAAAATCACGAAGACAAATGAAAATGTTCTGCTAAACAAAAAGGCACAATATCCATCACTGGCACAGTCGTTAGTAAGGGCGAAATCGCGTGGTTGTTGTGGATTTGCCAGTTTCCAAAATTTCCTTCGATTATTGGTTATCATTTTCGGCACGTCATCATGAAGAAAAGTGCGTTTCGCGCTTTTAATCGCTGAGAACTATTCGGCTGCAGTCCGGTAATATTTTTCCCATGCAGCTGCGCTTGGCCTAAGCTTCGCTGCACGCTACAGCCGTTCCTTTCTAATTTTCAGACTTTTGAGTGCTTTGTTAAACCGACGGTTATCGGCTTTGATAATGTACGTGGGGATATACTTGTTGGTGAGATGTTTAATTTCATTCTTAATGATAGACCAATTTTCATGGACCGTGTTTTGGTGGAAGCGCTGCTTTAAATCAGAAAAAAGGGTGATTAATTCATTATTTATTGCTGCGCAGTCACCTTTGTCGTAAAGCCTTGTTGTTTTTTTAGCTACTTTCCTTCTTTCAGCCCCAAAGCAGGTAAAGCCGTGAAAACGGACAACTTGAGACCAATCTCACAGACCTCGTGTGTGGGAAAGCTCATGGAGACGATGGTGCGGGATCGCCTCTCTTCATGCATTGAGCGTAAGGGCCTCTTTGCAGACACTCTGTTCTGGTTCCGCCCTCACATGTCTGCACAGGATGTCCTACTCCAACTACACAGGCACATAATACGAGAGTGGAAGGTTGGGGAATTTGGTGACGCTTCACTTGCCACATAGCGCTAAACAGACAGTTGTGTCTCCCTGTGTCCCTGTCTGTTTAGCGCTATGTGGCAAGCGAACTTAATACGACTCACAGCGATGCAACACAACGACAAGGCCATTCTCTCCCTCGATCTTAAGGGGGCGTTTGACAATGTTAGACATGGTTGCACTACTGTCTAACTTGAACACCACTAACTGCAGGGTGAAGGTCTTCGCCTATGCTGGAGGCTTTCTCACTTCGGGTCAGGCACTCCTCCGTACCAAGGGTGAGGAATAGGCCCCGTACGCTATGGGTACACGGGGTACACCATAGGAGGCGGTGTTATCGCCGCTCCTTTTCAACATCGCCATGATGCACTTGCCCGGCCAACTAGCTCAGGTGGAGGGCATAAAACAGGCGCTTTACGCAGACAATATTACAATCTGGACCGCCTAGGAGAGCCTTGGGGAGATGGAGGACCATCTTCAGCAGGCCGCCTCCATAGTTGATGCATATGCTGCCGACTGTGGTCTCCAATGTGCTCCCGCCAAATCAGAGCTTCTACATGTCAGGGCAAATCACAAATTCTCTGTTTTTCATTAAAGAGTCTCTCTCTCTCTCTCTCTCTCTCTCTCTCTCTCACACACACACACACAACACGTCTCTACACATATATCTGTCAGGCGGTCCCGTCAGAGAAGTGACAGAGCTCCGGATCCTGGGTCTCTTCATAAATAACAGGCCTAGAGCCGGACTCTATTACAGCGAAACTCAAGCCCATAGGCGAACAGGTAGGGCGTATCATCCACCGCGTTTCAAACAAACGGGGTGGTCTGCGGGGCAGGGACGCGCTACGGCTCGCGTGATCGCGTGATACGGCCTTCGTGATCAGCCGAATCCTCTACGCCGTACCGTGCTTACGTACCACCAAACATGAAGACGAGCGCATTGACGCCATCATCAGGAAGGCAATAAAGTGAGCACTAGACCTCCCGGTGGCTGCCTCTAACATCAAACTGAAGGCGTTGGGGGTAGTAAACTCCAATCAGGAATTGTGGGACGCTCACCTCGTGAACCAATATACGCGGCTCTCGCAGACGGCTCCTGGGGGCCGCCTGCTAAACCGCTTACACATACAACACATATGCATACCAGAAGGGACGGAGAACATCCCGATGCTGTGGCGCCATATGCTCTGGGTCGCTCAGCTCCCGCGTAACGTGACAAGACTTCACATGAAGGCAGACGACAAGCGCAGGTTCGCACGCTTGAGAGGCAGTATGGATATAAAGAGGGCGTCTACTACGTGGACATCACAGGGCCGTCGCCCACGGGATTCTTCACGGCTGCCGTAGTCCACCAGGGAATGAATGTCGATGGGCTATCTTTTCGGGCCCCAAATTCAACACGAGCGGAGGAAGTCGCAATAGCTCTCGCTGCCGCTGATCTAAAATCGAGAACAGTTATCACAGACTCTCGCCGGGCCTGTGAACATTATCTTGCAGAGGAAATATAACCTCTTGCCTCCGAAATTCTAAGACGGGCTCCCGCCGATCCAACTCGCACAAACGTAATCTGGGCTCCTGGCCACCATGGTCTACGAGGCAATGAGGACACTGATGCGGCCGCCCGAACGCTCACCTCAGAAGCTCATAAACCGCTCTGCGGTTCCGCGAAATCCTAATTCATTATTGCGACAGCCACCGCCTCTACCAGGCACCTGCCAAGGTGCTGAGTAAGGCGGAGGACCGAACTCTGCGGCGCCTGCAGAGAGATACTCTTCTCTGTCCTGCCATAGCAAAACACTTCGGTCCGAACACAGATGGCCGCTGCCCGCACTGTGGAGAGATCTGCGATATCTTTAACATGGTGTTGGCATGTGCTCAGAATCCACACCTTCCCCCTTCTCCCACCGCCACCCGAGAGAAATGAGAGATTGCCCTCCTCAACTGCTCCCCACTGGAGTCCCAGAGAGCTCCAGTAAAGCAGGAGTGAGACGGGGCCTCGTCGTGCGGTGTCCCGGACTAAGGATACCCACATATAATGGGGCCTTCTGACCCCCAAATTCTCTTTGAATATTCTATACGTTGGCTGTATATCAAGATCGACAGCAGTCTGAGGTAGCAACGGACTACTGCAGGAAAATTGCGGATGTAGCAACTGCTTCGAGTTCCCGGCGTGTTCCTCCTGCCTCACGGGAATCAGCCATGGATGTCCTTTTTTCTCGCGAGGAACTCGACGCTGCTCTTGCAGGATGTCGGAGTTCGTCTTCACCAGGGCGAGATGGAATTACATATGCTGCGCTGTCCCACCTTGGCCACGACGCGCGAGAAGAGCTCCTCAAACGTTACAACGACTCTTGGCTCGACGGTGCTGTTCCTCAAGAATAGAAATCGAGTCGACTGATACCCCTACTAAAACCAGGGAAATCTCCGCTCGAGCTCTCATCGTATAGGCCAATAGCTTTGGCCAGTTGCGTAGGAAAGGTCATGGAGAAAATGATTTTGTCGCACCTTGAGTGGTACCTCGAAAACAACAAAATATACCCCGACGCTATGGCCGGCTTCAGCCGGGGTCGCTCTTCTATTGACAACGTCGTTGATCTCGTATCCACGGTTCAACAACAGAAGCAATTGAAACGTTTGTCAGTGGCACTCTTTCTGGATGTGAAAGGTGCCTACGACAACGTGACCCATGAGGCCATCCTTGATGCGCTGGAAACTGTGGGCATCGGTGGTCGGATGTTTGCGTGGATAGAGAGCTCTCTGTCCAAAAGATCATTTTTTATCCAATGTGAAGATGGCCCGACGCCTGCGCATTACACCTACCGTGGCGTGCCCCAGAGCGGTGTCCTTAGCCCTACATTGTTTAATCTGGCTCTCATCGCCCTCCCTGAGAACCTCCCCAACACCGTCCAGGTGTGTATCTACGCCGATGACATCTGCATTTGAGCCTCCTCTGTGACGCGTCTCCAGGTGCGTGCAAGACTTCAGCGGGCAGCATCGATCACTTCTTCCTATCTCCAGAAGCAAGGTCTCAGCGTTTCACCGCAAAAGTGCGCGCTAGTGGCATTTACACGTAAATGTATGACTCCATATCCGGTACGCATCGACGGTCAAGTCATTTCTTACAGCAAATCTCATCGTTTCCTAGGGATCCTGATCGACCGCAATTTATCATGGAGCCCGCATTTCTCTCTACTGAAAAAAAAAAAGCTAACATCTATCGCTCATTTACTCCGATTTCTGGGTGGAAAATCACGGGGCTCGTTGGTCCAGTCAATGCTGGAGTTGTACAGAGCTGTATTTGTGAGATGCTTACGGTACAGTACGCCTGTGCTCCCAAACACGTGCAAAACTAACATGCGTGCCCTCCAGTCAGTGCAGGGTCAGGCCCTGTTCCAGCGTCCAACAACGAACACGCAGCGTGGAAGCAACAAGAAGAAGAACGTTTATTCGGGATTGCTTGCTGGTATATATAGCCTACAGGCGGCTGCATGATAACGGCCACGTGTTACAGATATCAGATATCACGGACCGGGCCCATACAAAAGAGCGCATGCGCGACTGATACAATACATATTCCTCGGTGTAGTCTTTAAAAGTCTGAGAGCACAATATGCGACACTTGTTGAAAATTTTGGCCGTAGTGAATACGATTCGGCTGTCTCTTTTGTCGGATGGACCGCCCTGGCACAAATTGCGTGGGCTGTGTTGTAGCGTGCGATGCTCCCGATTTTTCCTGGGCTTGCGTGGGCTGTGTTGGAGACTGTGACGCTTCCGCGTTTTCCTGGGAAAGGTCTTCGCTATCAGAGTCATCTTCCGTTAACTCACTTTGGAATGGCTCACGCGTGGCCAGAAGATGTTGTCGGTTGCGTCGAAGCACCTTGTCCTCTGTAAGGACGCGATAGGACCTTGGAGCCACCAGGCCCATGACTCGAGCCTTGCAGTCCCATGCATCCCCTCGTACTCTTACAACTGCATCTTTCTTGAGTTCGGGCAGATTTTTTCCTTTGGAGGGCATTTGCTGGCGTGGTTGGCGCCGGGACGTCTGTTGAATGGAGCATGACACGAAGTCTGGTAGCCGAGTGCGTAACTTTCTGCCTTGAAGAAGCTCTCCAGGGGACCGGCCTTCGGCTAGTGGAGTCCAGCGATAACCGAGAACGCCCAGCCAGAAGTCCTCGTTGAGTTCGCCAGTCTTTTTCATTATTCTTTTGACAATTTGGACTCCCCTCTCGGCGAGGCCATTGGACCGTGGGAATCGCGGACTCGACGTCACATGCTTGAAGTCGTATCTAGAGGCGAACAAAGCAAATTCATGTGATGAAAACTGAGGACCGTTGTCAGTGCAGACTTCCAACGGAATTCCATACCGTGCAAAAATTGAGCTAAGCTTAGCAATGACAGTGCATGACGTTGTGTCAGTAAGCTTTTCGACTTCAGGGAAGTTTGAAAACGCATCGAACACGCACAGGTAGGAGTTCCCGCCGTACATAAAGATGTCAACACCCACCCTGTACCAGGCATGGTCTGGGATCGGCCTAAGCACCACTGGTTCGATTTCTTGTTTGTACGCGTACTTTTGACAAACAGAACAGGACTTCACCATGGTTTCAATGTCCGTATTCAGTCTCGGCCGGGATACCAAGCGACGGACTCTCGCTTTGCACTTATGCCTAAGTGACCTTCATGAATGCGACCCAGGATTTCAGCTCTCATAATCTTCGGAATGACGACCTTTGTCCCCTTCATAATAATGCCCTTAACCTCTGATAACTCAGGGCCAAAAGGTTTCATCCAGCCTTCAATTTCTTCTCCATTCCTTAGTTGCCGCAACACTGTCTGCAAGTCTGGGTCAGAGGCTGTCGCTTCTGCCAGTCGGCCAAACATTTTCTTGCTTACCAGCTCCGAAGTCACGCTCACTGCATGAACGTCGACGTCATCAGTGAAGTCATCACGTTCGCTTGGAACGGCTGGCGACGACCTTGAAAGCACATCGGCCAGGAATAGCTGTTTGCCTGGGACAAAGTGAAGAACGTAGTCGTACCTTAGCAAGCGCAGGAAAAAGCGTTGGAGTCTTGGTGGCATGTCACCAATGGCTTTCGAAGCAATTGCTATCAATGGTCTGTGGTCTGTTTCGATGGCGAACTTGCGGCCGTAACCGAAATGAAAAAATTTTTCACAACCGAAAGTAATGACCATTGTTTCTTTCTCGATTTGCGCGTATCTTTGTTCTGCCTCCGTCATTGTGCGTGATGCATAGGCGACCGGCCGCCAACTATCACCCTAGTTCTGAAGAAGGGCAGAACCAATCCCATTTTTCGAAGCATCAGCAACGATCTTGGTCTCTCTAGCAGGATCGAAAATGGCTAGCAAAGGTGGACCGCTTAGTGTATCACAGACAGCTTTCCATTCTTTACAGTGGTTTTCAGACGATTCAAAAAGGGTGTCTTTTTTTATGAGGCTTCATAGAAGCGTCGTCCTTTCCGCCAGATGCGGTATATATTTCCCGAAGTAGTTCACTACCCCGAGCATTCTGTGAACGCCGGCTTTGTCCTTTGGCTGAGGCATTTCACCTAATGGTGAGGTCAGTGCGGGGTTAGGTCTTATTCCTTGTTTGTTTATGAAGTCACCCAAAAAGTCAATTTCTGTGACACCGAATTTTCATTTCGCTGCATTCAGCGTCAGGGCGGCTTTTTTGGCTAGTTGCAAGGCTGTGCGGAGGCGAGTATCGTGCTCTTCCATTGTGTTCCCCCATATCAAAATGTCATCGACATAGATTCGGACCCCTGGAGCCTGGTCGAATATTTCATTCATAGTTCTCTGGAAAACCTCAGGCGCCGAAGCAATGCCGAAGGGAAGTCGCAAGAAACGGTAGCGCCCAAAGGGTGTTCCAATTGTGCATACCTTCGATGTAGCTTCATCTAAGGGGATTTGATGGAACCCCGAATATGCGTCGATGCGAGAGAAAAAATGGCTGAGGCTTAGCTAAGGTTAAGCCTAGTCAGATGCGAAGCATATTGATGGCTAGGCTTGGTAATACATGGCTTTCCTTGGTTGACGTTCATCCCGCTCTTCATCGGTCTCTGTGGCAGGCTGAAGCTTTCGCTTCTCGTTCAAATCAGCCCTGCTTCTAGGCGGCATCCCAACACCTGGCCGCCTCGTAAGTGCCCGGAGAGCGAGGCAAGCTCAGCTTTATACCGTTGCTGTTGCGTCACGTGGTCAGCTGCAGCGCCTCTGATGTGGAGCCTCCACCGCCGCGGCCGACCGCGCGAGCCGGCAGCCCATCTCTCCTCTGCTGTGACGTCATGTTGTGACGTGGCCAGCCGCCGGGCCTCTGATCTGGAGCCTCCACCGCCGCGGCCGACCGCGCGAGCCGGCAGCCCATCTCGCCTCTGCTGTGACGTCATGTTGTCACGTGGTCAGCCGCCGCGCCTCTGATGTGCAAGCCTCTACCGCCGCGGCCGACCGCGCGAGCCGGCAGCCCATCTCTCCTCTGCTGTGACGTCATGTTGTCACGTGGTGTCACGTGGTCACGCTAAAGGTCAATGGTAGCTCCACCGCCGCGCTCGACGGGCTGTAGTGTAGCTCTAGTAATATGCTTCGCATAAAAGGTGGCCCCGGCAAGCTCAGCCTCAATGTCATCACTAGAGACCGGACTTTAGGCAAATGCCTATTTTTTTCATCGCTTCGTAGGCGCACCATTTTTACATATGAGCACGAATTAGGTGTTGGCAAACGTAGCAGGGGACGGCAGAAAGTTAGGTGGGCGGATGAGAATAAGAAGTTTGCGGGGATACAGTGGCGGCAACTGACAAAGGACAGGGTTAATTGGAGAGACATGGGAGAGGCCTTTGCCCTGCAGTGGGTGTAGTCAGGCTGATGATGATGATGATGATGATGAATATGTTTAATACTCTTTTTATAGTGCCTATAAATGCCTATTTTGGGTGTCAGTGCCTATAAATGCCTATTTCCGTAGTCGGTGCCTCAAAATGCCCTATTTTACAGAAAAGGGGCCTAAAATACGCTGTGGTTTTACTTTCAGATTCTGTTTGCTTTCGAATCCATTTCCGTTTTGAGTAGAACACACACGTGGCAACATTATATGAACTCGCCAGTTGGCTGTGGTGAACACTGCACCTACTTCAAAAGGGTGGAAATTTGGGCTGGTTGATGCATGATCTGAGGCTAAAAACAGCGCAAACGGGGACGAAGCAGAGAGAGGGACACGACGCTGACTATCAACCAAGTTTTATTGCACGTTCACTGGTTAAATACCTCACGTTCGTGCAAAAAAGGAAGAAAAAAGAAGGAAAAAGAGAAAGAGGGAAGGCGTCATAGACGAAAAACCACGTGGCATGAGATTATGCATTCATACACAGATAATTAATTTCGCTGTCGCGAAGTGAAATGGTAGGGATGCTGACGCACTCTTCACCATTTAGCCGAATCTTGATGGCTTCTTCAATTTCTCTCGTCCGTTGGTCTGGGTAGGTAGATATGATTGTGGTGTTGCCAAGTTGGGGAGCACATTCATGCTCTCGACAATGTCTTGCCAGTTCACTGCTGATGGCGCCTTTCAAAGATCTTTTATGCTCTTGCAGCCGTTCATTTAAACAGCGCCCTGTTTGGCCGATGTAGGTGTGCCCGCATGACAGTGGTATCTGATAGACGACGTTTTTAGTACATTTCACGTGCATGTTCTTGTGCTTCTTTTGGCACTGCTTCCTTCCCGTTCGCTCACTATTTACCTTGGCACACATGCTCCTTAACTTGTTAGGTGCTGACATCAGCACTTTTACGCCAACGTTTTCGCCTATCTTCTTGAGGTTGTGTGGAAAGCCATGAATGTACGGAATTACTGCATACGGCTTCCTTTCTTGTGATGTGGCCTTGATATTTTTCCTGCCTCTAAGTTCTTGCAGTACTTCTTCTGCGACACTGGACAGTAGCTGCGTCGGGTAACCTGCTGCTTCCAGCCGACAAATTTGGGCGTCGAAACTAGCTTGTACATCATGGTGGCAAGATCTTGTCAATGCGGCTTTCATTGCTGCTTTCACTATTCCCCGTTTGATGATATTGGAGTGGGCTGAGGTGTAAGGAAAGAGTCCCTTTTTGCTTCGTGGTCCGTACCGCCAACAAACATGACTGCCTAAAAAGGTTAACGTCAAGTCAAGGAATCGCAGAACGTTGTTTTCTGGGAGTTCGCTCGTTATTTCTAGTCCTTTTAGTTCTTCTTTGAAAACGTCAATGATTTGGCCAACGTGCTGTTGCTGTCGTGTTGTCTCGTCCTCTTTATAAAGAATTAGATAGTCATCTACATAACGGAACACCTTAATTATGCTTGTCACTTGAATAGCAGTCATAAGACTTACGCGCCAGAAACAAGTCACTCGGAATGGGGGCGAGCGAAGACCCGATGCATATCCCCTCCCGCTTGATGTAGAAACTACCCTTATGACTGATGATGGTGGATTGTAAGTAGCTCGTTAATAATTCCATAAAATTTCCTTTCGACAGGCCGCAAGAGTTCTGAAATTTCACCACGCCGTGTCGGTCAATGCATTCTTGGTGTGCAGAGAAGTCGAAGAATGCATTGACCGACACGGCCTGGTGAAATTTCAGAACTCTTGCGGCCTGTCGAAAGGAAACTTTATGGAATTATTAACGAGCTACTTACAATCCACCATCATCAGTCATAAGGGTAGTTTCTACATTCAGCGGGACGGGATATGCATCGGGTCTTCGCTCGCCCCATTCTGAGTGATTTGTTTCTGGCGCGTATTCACAGAACTCCTATGACTGCTGTTCAAGTTACAAGCATCATTAAGGTGTTCCGTTATGTAGATGACTATCTAATTCTTTATAAAGAGGACGAGACAGCATGACAGCAACAGCACGTTGGCGAAATCATTGACGTTTTCAAAAAAGAACTAAAAGGACTAGAAATAACGAGCTAACTCCCAGAAAACAACGTTCTGCGATTCCTTGACTTGACGCTGACCTTTTTAGGCAGTCATGTTTGTTGGCGGTACGGACCACGAAGCAAAAAGGGACTCTTTCCTTACACCTCAGCCCACTCCAATATCATCAAACGGGGAATAGTGAAAGCAGCAATGAAAGCCGCATTGACAAGATCTTGCCACCATGATGTACAAGCTAGTTTCGACGCCCAAATTTCTCGGCTGGAAGCAGCAGGTTACCCGACGCAGCTACTGTCCAGTTTCGCAGAAGGAGTACTGCAAGAACTTAGAGGCAGGAAAAATATCAAGGCCACATCACAAGAAAGGAAGCCATATGCAGTAATTCCGTACATTCATGCCTTTTCACACAACCTCAAGAAGATAGGCGAAAACGTTGGCGTAAAAGTGCCGATGTCAGCACCTAACAAGTTAATGAGCATGTGTGCCAAGGTAAATAGTGAGCGAACGGGAAGGAAGCAGTGCCAAAAGAAGCACAAGAACACGCACGTAAAATGTACTAAAAACGTCGTCTATCAGATACCACTGTCATGCGGGCACACCTACATCGGCCAAACAGGGCGCTGTTTAAATTAACGGTGGCAAGAGCATAAAAGATCTTTGAAAGGCGCCATCAGCAGTGAACTGGCAAGACATTGCCGAGAGCATGAATGTGCTCCCCAACTTGGCAACACTACAATCATATCTATCTACCCAGACCAACAGACGAGAGAAATTGAAGAAGCCATCAACATTCGGCAAAATGGTGAAGAGTGCGTCAGCATCCCTTCCATTTCACTTCGCGACAGCGAAATTAATTATCTGTGTATGAATGCATAATCTCATGCCACGTGGTTTCTCTTCTATGACGCCTTCCCTCTTTCTCTTTTTCCTTCTTTTTTCTTCCTTTTTTGCACGAACGTGAGGTATTTAACCGGTGAACGTGCAATAAAACTTGGTTGATAGTCAGCGTCATGTCCCTCTCTCTGCTTCGTCCCCGTTTGCGCTGTTTTTAGCCTCAGAACTGCACCTACGCTGGCTGCGTACACAATACCAACCACGTCAGCCGAAAATATAGAAGCAACCTTTTTCCTATTCTCTGCCATTTTATCGTGGCAGCTTGTTGATGACTTTGGCTGTTAAGTGGTAGTTGACCAGATGACACCACATTTCGGAAAGTATACGGAGTAAGTTACAGGTTCCTCCAAATAATTCCCAGTTGGTTCCAATGAAACCAACAGTAAAATGTTCCCTAAACCTGGTGGAAACAGTTTAACTGATTAAAATTTCACCTGGGTAACCTGCCTTATTTTCGTTCATGTGCCCCAGCCGCATGCCATCTTCATTAAATGGCATTTGGCGGTAATCTTGTTGGAGCAGGCCACACTAGACAGCTGGCGGTCGTGCGTGCGTACGAAAACGCATTCGTGCACTCAAACCGTAGAGTAAATGACTCAAACAATGTTCAATTAATGCTTGCATGAAGGCCACTCTTCCGGCATCGCTCCCACGCCATATTCCCTCGGGCCATAAATCGAAATGGTTTCTTCGCTCTTCGCTCTTCAATCAATTTCTAAATACATGGCCTCCTGTTAAGGTGTTCATTGTTTCTACTTGTGTACACGACAAGCGAATTGTTTGTTTCGAGGTATACCAAAGTGTTTTAAAAGGGCTGGTAACTGTCCCTTTTGCTCTGCTGAAGCATGTGTATTGTACGAAAAGTGGCGCGACAGCCTTAAAAAAACGGCTTCTAATGTTCGCACCTTGCTTAAGTTCCCAACTGATTCCTGCTTTGTTTTTGTTTTATTTTCCGGCAGATATTGCGCGCTGAAGTTCGGAACTGTGTGCATTTTGATAAAGTTTATAGTGCCTATTTTTCTCCGTTAGCTGCCTAAAACGCAATTTCAGCCGCCTATTTATGGCGCCTAAAACGTGCTTTTTAGTGCCTAGAATTCCGGCCTCTAGATCACGTTTATTCATTTGATAATGTTCTCGCTTCAGGCACTCGTTAATTCACCTGGGGTCAATATATATGCGCAGTTTCCCATCCTTTTTTCTTGCTGCAGCAAACGGGCTCACCCAATCAGTCGGTTCGCTGACTTTGGCCACGATGCCAGCGCGCTCCATCCGATCCAGCTCTTCTCGCAGGGGCTCGAACAACACCAAGGGCACCCGTCGCACCGGCTGGAATACCGGTGTTGCATCCTCGCGCAGAACCATGTGGTAATGGCGTGCTAGGCAGCCGATGCCCTGAAACAACTCGGGAAATTCCTTAACCACTTAGTGCTGTTCATGTGCACAGCGTTCACAGAACGTGACAACAGACCTAGCGCTTCACTTGCAGACAGTCCCAATATGGCCTGATTGCTCTTCTTTACAATGAAGAAGTCGGAGTACCCCCTTTGGTCGTTCACAACCACCTGCAGCGTAGCCACGCCGATGTGCTTTATAACGTCACCGGTGTATGAGCGGAGGACGGAGGGGCTTGCTCTTAAACCAGACTTCTCTTTGAACCTTTGAAAAACGGAGTAAGGCAATAGATTCGCTTGCGAGCCCGTGTCTACTTTCAGAGACACTACTTGGGAAGCCACCCTCGCGTGAATGACCCAATCAGCTTTGTTGCCTAGGCTGACGTCGAGTATTTCAAAACCTTCCTGCTCGCCGCGTACTTCACTTACTTGACACTTTTTTGCAACATGACGAAAAATGGTTAGCGCCACGGCACCGGAAGCATGTTTTGCCGAATGTTGGGCATCTGCCACGTTCGTGGAAGCGGTTGCACTTAGAACATTTGAACTGCCTGCGTGTTTTTCTCAGGGCAACTTCCTGTTCTCGTTGGGCCTCGTCTAGCTCCGGACACTCTGAACACTGCTCACAGGCTGAAAATTTGCCTTGCTGGCGCGTTTCAATTCGTGCTACTTGCTTCTCCGCTTGAGCCCATGTATTGTTTTGTTCGGCGCATACCTCTTCAGCCTTGCAAATTTCCTCCGCCCTCAGTAGAGTAAGGTCCTTAACTTTCAGCATCTTTTCGCGCACTTTCGGATTATTTGTGCCAAAGACAATCTCGTTCCTGACCATGGAGTCACTCAAGGTTCCAAAATTGCAGCTGCGTGCAAGTCTCTTCAAGTCCCGTGAAAAGTGTTCGAAGGGGTCGCCCTCAGCTTGCGTTCTTGAGCGATAGACATAACGCTCGTACATTTCGTTTTGCTGCTGTTTGCAGTATTCCTCGAACTTCTTCGTAACTGTTTGATAATCTTCCTTGCTTTCGTTCTCCGAAAACAAAAAGTTGTTGAATACCTCTAGGGCGCCTTCCCCGGCCACGGTGAGCAGCAGTGCGGTTTTAGCTCCTTCCGTCCGTGGTTCTTTCGTCGGCTCCCTGGCCTGCATGAACCGCTCGAACCGCTGCTTGAAGAGGCTCCAGCTCTTCGCGGTGCTACCGGACAGCACCAGCGGCTGCGGTGGCTTCACTAAATCCATCGTGCAGAGCACAGGGACACCGCTTCGATCAGCGCATTACTGCATACTTGAACGCAATCCCACTTCTGACACCATGTTCCGGCGTCCAACAACGAACACACAGCGTGGAAGCAACAAGAAGAAGAACGTTTATTCGGGATTGCTTGCTGGTATATATAGCCTACAGGCGGCTGCAAGATAACGGCCACGTGTTACAGATATCAGATGTCATGGACCGAGCCCATACAAAAGAGCGCATGCGCTACTGATACAATACAGGCCCTTCGCACATGCCTAGGTCTCCCTTGGAGCGCATCAACACTGGGTAGCATTGCATTCGCCAAAGACCACCCGATCTCTACTTATATTGTCCTAGGCTGCTTGCGAATGCACATTCGTCTTATTTCAAGGTGTGTTGCTGGGCGAGTTGGTTGGCGTACATCTTGAGAAAAACAGCGCTTGCAGACAAAGGACCAGAACAAGAAGAACACACAACTGCCCTGACTAACAACTTTTATTTCGGAAGGGAGCCGATCCGCGCCTTTTATACAGAACTGGAGGGAATGATACGCACGCGCAAAGATCAGCAATGTGGGAGCACGGAAAGAGCCAACACATAGACCAACTTGCTCAGGACGAACTGGCGGGCTAGTTGGTTACACATCTCCAAAATTTTAACGAGCGCACGAGAATGAAACGAGGACTGAAAGAAGACACACAGCGCTTTGTGGTGTGTGTCTTCTTTCAGTCCTCGTTTCATTCTCGTGGGCTCGTTAAAATTTTTTGAGAAAGACCAACTATTCTTATCGTCACTGATAACCAATAACGCAGCCAAAACAAGCGAGAAAAGAAACAAAACGGGGGAAACAAAGGCAGGGAGCATAAAGAAACAATTCCAAAAAGTTCTAAAAAGATCCCGAAGAAGCCAACAACCAACACGGCTAAACGAATGACGATGAAAGGTGACAAAAATGATGGCACTAAAAATTGAACAGACTGAATCATAAAAGGTGCAGGAAAAGCCTGCGGAAGATCTAAAAAATCGGCTCCCTTCCGAAATAAAAGTTGTTAGTCAGCGCAGTTGTGTGTCCTTCTTGTTCTGGTCCTTTGTCTGCAAGCACTGTTTTTCTCAAGATATTTCAAGGATTGCGCAGCATCACCTTGCGCCTCTGCCACTGCAGAGACCACATTCTGCATTTGCAAAGGTGATAACGACGCAACAGTCGTCGATCCCACAACAGTTCTACCCGGCAGCACTACCTCCCTCTTCTCTGTGGTGTATGCGGCTCCCATGTGTGCGCCTTGCTATTCCGGGGATAGCGAAGAAGTCAAATTTATCGACACCAGCCATTAAGCAACTGACACTGTCCATGCTCCACTTCGAATATTGGGACCGTACTCACGCCTACGCGGATGGATCAGTAACCTCTACTAGTTCTGCTTGTGCTGTGGTCGTTCCTGCGTGACAGACTTCAAATTCACCAACAAATTTCTCATCGGACTATCTCTGCTGGAGCAGAATTGGCCGCACTTCTTGCGGCGGTACAGTATATCTCACAACAATCGCCTCAAAAATGGGCTGTTTTCTGTGATTCAAAAGCTGCCCTACAATGTCTTCAATCGGCCTTGAGACATAGCGACCATGAGCAACTTGTAGCGGAGATACGATATCTGCTCCACCAGGCAATCGAACAAAATCATGAAATCATCTTCCAGTGGGTACCAGGCCATAGCGGCATTGTTGGTAACGCCTTAGCTGACGATGCTGCTCGATCGGCTAACGATACAACCAACACTGTCCACCTACCACTGACAAGAGCTGACGCAGCAAGGCACCTTCAACTGCTCGCCCGAAACCTGACTGTAACGTCGTGGTCTGCCCCTGGAGGTTGGACACCCCGCTCGCACCACTTCAACCTCTTGCTTCAACATCATATACCATTCGGCCTCCCCCGCGGTGATGCTACGCTGTTGTGCCGCCTGTGGCTGGGAGTGGCGTTCACAAACGCCTATTCCCATCTCATCGCAATGGCAGACTCTCCAGCGTGTGACCAGTGCGGTTGTGATGAAAGGATCGGACACCTCCTCTGTGACTGCCCTCGTTTTGAGCGAGAGCGCGGTTTCCTAACTGCTACTCTGCACCGCTTGGACTCGCGTCTTTTAACAGAGTCCAACGTTCTGGGGCCGTGGTCACAACCTTCCTCACAAAGGAAAGCGGTGAAAGCGCTCCTGAATTTTTTAGGGGACTCGGGGTTGCATTCCCGCCTATAATCTTTAATTTTTGAGTGCGCGCCCTCTGTCCCCGTGACATAGTGGTTGCTGGACACTTAGAAAACTCATTTCATTACTGCTCTTTTTTTCCCCCTTTGTTCCCCTCCCCAAGTGTAGGGTAGCCAACTGGGCATCGCCTGGTTAACCTCCCTGACTTTCCGTCCTTTTTTCTCTCTCTCTCTCTCTCTCTCTCTCTCTCTCTCTCTCTCTCTCTCTCTCTCTCTCAAGACGTTTTTCACCACTGCCACCTTCTTTCAGGGGTAAAATCAAACATAGCGTGAATTACTTTATCACTAATTTTCTCAGATAAGTGACAGTCTCAGGATACTGGAAAAAATCATATCCAGGGTGTTTTCTGATTTCTCAGTAACGCGTGTTGGCTGAGTTACTAATTGTGGGAGATTAAAATTGAAAGTCAGTTGAAAGTCAGCGCTCGTGTTGTCGTGTTTGTTCCGTCCTCGTGTTTTTTCCGCGCTGTTTTACCATGGATAGTAATAACCAACTTGCCCACCTTTCTGTACTTCTAAATGTATTTCTGTACTTTAAAATTAAGACACATGTCGACAAATTCACGGGGCTATTGAGCCACGGTAGTGCGAGCGTCGCCATGCCAGTAAATAGACGGTTAGTTAAAGTCATCAAAAAGAATAATCCTTGCACTGGGATACCTAGCTGTGAGTTGCAACAGAACGTTCTTATGGTTACAGGGAAAGTCAGGGCTATTATGCGGCGGTCGGTAGAAGGCGCCAATTAGTGTTGATATCGATGCATTGCGGCATATTAGCCATACAATTTTAAGGTCAGACGTGATGTTCACAAGAGTGAATGGTGGCTCTCGATTAATGGAAATTATTACGCCTCACCTTCGGGAATGGTCACGGCCTGTGCGAAAAATGCGGAAGTTCGGGAAACCTAGTAAAACTTCAGAATCGCTGATATTAGTTTAGGGTCATGTCTAAGTTAGAACAAGTATGTGGCCCCCGGTGACGAAACGAGGTTAGACACAAGCGGACGTTTTGGAACGAAGCTGCGTCCATTTGTAAAGATTACCGAAAGGTGAAGGTTAGTCCGCGAGCACTGTTTCCACAATGGGTCATCGATTCCTTGAAGGAATACCAGCCCGATGTTCGCGAAAGCACCAGGAAGTGCTCCGTGCGCCAGCAGGCTGAATACATCGATAGTAAAACGATGAGATGTTTCCGAGTGGTGAAGAAACCTCGGAGAATAACTGAATGTCAATTCAGGGCTGCAGAGTGGTTCTCGAGAAAAACTTGCTCCGGCTACAAAATTATCGCTGTTTTCGCAGTTACAAAAGCCCTAGGGGTGCTTCCATCAGTTAAATGTGCGAGTTATCATCACCATCACCGGCCTGACTACGCCCACTTCAGGGCAAACGCCTCTCCCATGTCTCTCCAAATAACCCTGTGTTTTGCCTGCTTCGGCCACCATACCCTCGAAAACTTCTTAATCTCATCCGCGTATACCTACCGTTCTGCCGGCCCCTGCTGAATCCACAATGTTAAGTACCCTTAAGTACCAGCGGTTATCTTGCCTTCTCATTAGATGCCCTGACCAAGCCCATTTATTTCTCGTGATTTTGACTAGGATGTCATAAACCAGCGTTCCTCCCTAACCTACTCTGCCTGCTTCCGGTCCCTTAATGTTAAACCCATCATTTTTATTTCCATATCTCGCTGCGTTGTGCTTAAAATGAACCCTTTTCGTCAGCCCTCACGTTTCAGCCCCATAGGTGAGTACCGGTAGGATACAGTTCTTGTATACTTTTCTATTGAGGTATATGGATGAACTGCCATTCATGTTCTGAGAGAACCTAGCATATGCATTCCACCGCGATCTTATTCTTTTATTATTTCCGTCTGATGATCCGAATCAGCAGCCACTATTTGCCCTAAGGAGACGTATTTCCTTACCACTTCCAGCACCTCACTACCAATTCTGAACTGCTATTCCCTTGCGAGACTGTTCAACATTATTGAAGGAGCGTAGCTTGTTGGGCTAGTTGGGGCACGGTAAGTAGAAAACCAGCGGAATGGACGCGTTCACAAGGAGGGGAAGTACACAGGACAACGCTGGAAATACAACTGAAAATTCTTTACTTGGTGAATCGCCAACATCAGAACAGGGCGCACATGCGCGAGAGCAACCGCAAACATTAACAAAACAACAAACACGAAATTGATTAAGTGACCGAAGAAAGCATGTGGCAACCTATGTGCCATTCATGAAACTGTACTCTTTTGCCGTGAACCTAATGCAGCTGTCGCTGACGCGTTCAGTTCCTAACTGCCTTATTTTGAAGGCTTCTAATATTTCTCGTTGAATGTGCGTTTTGACGCGGCCTATGATTCTGACATTATGGAACAGATAGGTGCAGTCTTTGCAGTGGTTGCAATGTCGTGGCAGATTTTCTGTGTTGCCTGGCTGCAGCGAAGTGCGGTGCTGCTTCATACGGTCATTAACGCATTGACCAGTTTGACCTATGTAGGCCTTGCCACCGGACAGTGGAAGCGAGTAAACAACATTGGCTGTGCATTTAGTGAACATTCTCTGGTGCTTGACATTATATTTCTTTTTTGTGCTAATTTTAGAGATACGTGACTAAAGCGACGACAGCTTGGTGGGCGCAGAAAAGACAACCTTAACACCGTATTTCATCGCTACCTTTTTAACGTTATGTGAGGCTTTATGCAGGTATGGCATTACAACAGGTCTGGATTCTTCTCTAGGCGTCTCATCTTTTTTGTACTGTGACTTAAACTTACTGGTCAAGGTCTCAGCAATAGAAACGAGGACGTCCTCAGGGTAGCCCGCTGTCCTCAAGCGGTCAAGCTGCCCTAAGAAACTCTTCTGCTTATTGTGTCTACAAGACCTGCGCAGAGCATTACCGAGGCAACTTTGGTTAACTCTGGTTTTCAGCATGTTAATGTCAAGAGCTACCCTGTCTAACTTATTGATCATGCTTTGCAGCTCATCTGCTCAGTGACTTCCCAAGGCAATGTCATCAGCAAAGAGAAGGTAGCGGCGGCCAAATACTACACCAAGGTGGCCAAATTCTGTTCTGGTGAAGAAGTGCGTTGTCGGTTCTGGTCACCGAGATCAGGCCGCACCCCAGGCCTGGTTAGGCAATTTCATCGACACGCCGACTTTTTCTTTTTTGTCAGCTACCTCGCGCTTATTTATTAACTCTGAGAGCACTGCCAGTTATGCTCTGTCCGTAGGTATGTACGCTTTCATGCTTTGGCGTTTCTTAATCTGATTTTTTGTCTCCTCAGATAGCTTGCCGCTACCCAATGGGGCCATCCTACCGCCTACTTCTACTGCGCACTTAGTAATGAGAGCTGTGAGATTATGATGATGATGATGATGTCCTCGGGCTGAATGGCACATATCCACGGCGGGGGATTGGCCAGGGTGCATAGCGGATACAAACGCACTCATGTACAGGGAATGGAGTATATTTAAATATAAAATTTTGGGACGCAGAGCTAAAGTTTGTACAAAACAAAAAATACGGCGAAAGAAAAGTTGAGAATTCACATTCTAGCAGAGGAATCTACCAGATGAAATTATATAATCGTGAATAGTATGGAACACTGGTTTCAGGGCATATCCCTTGGCGCTTGCCCCGAAGGATAAGAGAATCGGAATAGATAGAGGAAGCCCAAGCCGAGCGAGGGGGATCTCCAAGGAAATTCTACGGAGAGCAGCGAGCCGCCGGCAGGAGAGGAAAAAATGTTCTATAGACTTAGTTTCGCCACAAGACTCACAAAGGTTGGATATCGAAAGCCCCGATCAGCATAAATAAAGATTTAGCCGCGGTATCCTGCAGAGCAAAAGGGTCATGGACGCCTCACATTGCCTCGAACTGCACGTCCGCACACTCCAAGGAAATGCCAGGTGTTAAAAATCCGCTGCAGCGAGGAGAGGCTCATGGCTCAAGGTGTGGAAACGCTGGAATCGCTGGAAGCTATCAAGTAAACAGTATTTGGGACCAAAGGGACAATAGGACCATCAAGGGCAGACTTTGCTAAAAAATCAGCCCTCTCATTAGAAACAATTCCACAGCGCCTAGGGACCCAGTGAAAGCGTACCTCTGTAACATGTGGAGGAATAAAAAATTGAAGGGAGCGGCTCATAGGAGTATCACTCGAGGTTTCGAGCGCTGCCAAAACAGAAAGGTTGTCTGAGAGTATAATAACCCGAGTGATACTGCAGGGAATCCTTATTAAGGCCAAATCAATGGCCAGAAACTCAGCTACAAAAATAGGGGTATAGTCAGGGGCCCGAAATGAGTAGCTCCAATCAAGAGCCCTTGAGTAAATACCAATAGCGGCCTTTTCATTTTGCTGGGAGGCATCTGTATAGACGGCAATATGGTTAGGAAAATTGTCTAGGTACTCCTCTATGAGCCCATTTAACATATTGGCGGGCAGGTTCTTAGCATTCCTTGGGAGGGTGTAGTCAAAGAAGACTGCCGTGTCAGCCCGCCTGTGGTTGACCAGTACTAAAGATCTCATTGACACAGAAATATTTGACAGCAGGGAGTTAGTGAACACCACCTGAGGGAGCTTATACCGAGGCCAGGGAGAACCAAAGAAAAGAGTTGGGTTCGTTGTAAATATAGGGTTAGCCAATCGAGGAACAGGCTCCAAAGACCTTAAAAATGTCCGCACAGTGACAAGCTCAAACCGAGAATTGAGATCAGGTATTCGCGCCTCCAAGTACAACACAGCATTAGCTACTGATTTAGGCACACCTAAGTAAAGGCGCAGAGCGCGTCGCTCCATAACAAACAGGGGTTCACGCTTGTACTTTGGGCACCCAGAAAAGAGAACGGAGCCGAATTCAAGGATTGGCCGTACATAGGTCTTATAAAGAAGTAGTAGAGTGTCTCGTCGCATACCGAATTTTTTCTTGCTGATCCTCACCAACCGGCCGAGGGCACTCTCATCCTTAAGCGCAATGCTTCTAATGTGTGGCCGCCGGTCTAAATGCGGGTCATATATTATACCCAAGTATTTTGTTGAATCAACTTGTGGTATGAGGATAGAGTGATACGACAGAGAGATGTAAAGAGGGGTTGCTTGTCGGAAAACAAGGACGGTACACTTGTTCACATTTAATGTTAACTTTATGCTGTCTAGCCAAACTTCCAGAGCATTTAAATACTCTTGCAGTAATTTGTACAGGATATGAATGTCTTTGGCAGAAGCCAAGAAAGCAATATCATCCGCATACACATAAACTTTGACGGCTGGGTGAATAGGGATATCACGCATTAGTATGTTAAACAATAACGGTGAAAGAACAGAGCCTTGTGGGACATCTCTAGACTGGGCGTATGTTGTAGAAGTTAACGTACCCTTAGAACAAAAGAACGCTCTATTCTTTAAGAACTCTCCTATCCACGCAAAGAGGTACAAAGGAGGTTGTACATTAGCCAGTTTATGAAGCAAAATGCTGTGTTCAACGCTGTCGTAAGCCTTTGCAATATCTAAAGTAACCAGAGCTGATACCTCATTTTGCCTCATAGCAACCTTAATACGGCTTCCAAGTCTATGTGCGCGGTCCAAATCGAACACCCCAGGCGGAAGCCAATCTGAGCCTCGCTAAAACCTTGAAGACTCAGAATATGACTCGTGAGGAGGCTGAAGACTACCCGCTCTACAAGCTTAACGAAATTTGATGTGAGAGCAATCGGCCGAATATTGTCGAGATCAAAACCCTTCCCCTGCTCTTTCAGCAGTAGAATAATTTTCGCTGTTTTCCAATTTTGTGGAATCCAGGCTTTTTCCAAAGACCAGTTCACAATCTGCAAGAGGTACGGGGCAAAGTCTTGCATTAGGATTTTAAGCATGCCAACTGTTACTCCGTCAATCCCAGGGGCAGCAGGTTGCAGGCAATTAACTACAGACGCTAAATCAGATACAGATACCTTAGTGAAGCCTCCACCCATATGAAACTGGGTTGATGGAAAGGTAGTGCGAGCTCGAAAACGCACAGCAAGGCCTTGAGCTATGGACTCTAGTTTATCTTTTTCGTCCCGAGGTGGCAATACTGTGGACTGAGAGATGTGAGAAGAGGGCAGCACATGAGTGCGTTCCATGAATCTATAGAGAGACTTCCGGCTGACAGGATTAGACAGATAGGTGTTCAGGCTGGCATTGTAATCATCCTTAGCCTTAGATATCGTTCTTTTAAAAGAGGCTGCAAAGAATTTGTAATTTATCAAGTTCTTTGGGTACTGGTTGTGCGTTAGACTCTTTCATGCAGCTTTCCTTTGACGATAGGCTTTTTCGCAGTCGTCATTCCACCAACTGGAAGGAGCCTTATTTTCAACGCCTGACCGGACTGTAAAGACTGCTCGCCGAGAGGCGTCTAACACAGAATTTAATACTTGAGGGCCCCCGTCAGATTTATCGGAGGGGGTAACAGACGAGAGGGCCTCATCTAGGAGGTTCTTGAACAGTGTAGTATTTATAAATTTTTGTGGCGAACCAGTCGCCCTGACGGGACTGCACGCAATAGTGAAAGTGATTGGGGAGTGGTCACTGGACGTACCGCAGTCAACTGTACACTACGAAGATGCCGCTGTACCATTAACTGCTAGCGTTAAATCAATAGCTGATCAAGAATTAGCCCTCTTGTAAGTTATTGCGCGACTATTGTAACAGCACACGCCGTTTGCTGACATCCAAGACCAAAGTAATTTCCCGCTAAAGTCTGATCTGAAACCCCAAATTACATTATGTGAATTGAACTCCCCAGCTAGAACTACTCGTCTGCTGTTGCGCAGTAACGCATCGAGCTCATCCGTCCTACGGACTCCTGCGGGGAAGTAGATATTTGCCACCGTAACAGGGGCGCACTGCGGAATAATGATTTCAACGGCAAGTATCTCACAATCAGGTCTCATAATTTTGTGAGACACTTTAGCACGATGATACAATTTCGTTGAAATCAACGTTAGTAAGCCCCCACCCCTGCCGTTTGGGCGATCATTTCTAAAAACGGAGAAATTTTTAATTGCAAATGGGCGATTAGGATTGAGCCACGACTCCTGTATTAAAATAATGTCTGGACTATGTTTTAGTATAAGCTGCTGTAAATCGGAGAAAGAAGTTGATATAGAGCGACAATTCCACTGCAGAACAGATATTCCCGCCATGATCATTGCTTTAAAAACGTAGCCGCAACAGCCTCTTTCAACACATCTGTTTTCTTTGAAATTCCAGGCGAACTTTTCTTACTCTTACCATGATGATGGCCAGATTTCGAAGGAGAAGAGGAAGCACGACGCTTCTGAGATGGAGTAGTCATTTCAACATCTGACTCACAAGCGTTAGAGAGGGGGACTTGGTCAGAGTCATTTACACCCACGGACGTGGAGGCAGAAGGGGTGGTGGGCTGAATAGCAGCAGTGGCAGAGGAGGGAGGACAGGTAGACGAGTTGAGGTTACTTAAAGCCGATGAAGCAGCCTGCGCGGAAATGACATGGGACAAGGCATCGCTGAACGTACTGATCATGCGGTCAAGTACGCCAGCAACAGCCTTCTCCACCGCAGCAACAACGGACTTAGTTAAGGCTGCCTCCACATCAGCAGTGGTCGTGCGGGCAATACTTGCGTATGAGCACTGCCGTCTGTCAAGGCGGGCGTATGCATCAGCGCGCGAGCACCTGTCACGCTGAATAATGTCCAAGACGTTCTGCTCACCGGCACGCTTGGGGCAGGTGGGGTCGTCAGCTGTGTGATCAGAGTGGCAAAGACAGCAGCTAAGCGACTCAGAAGTGGAAATGTCGTATGCATGATCACCGCCACAAACGCGACAGCGCGTTGCGGACTTGCAAGATTTGGCACTATGACCGAACCGCCTGCAATTCTTACACTGTAAAGGACGGGGCTGCAGTGGGTCTACACGGTACACAATAGGCCAAACTTAGATTTCAGACGGACAAGTGTACCCTGCAAATGTTGCAATAACCGACTCCGTTGGTGTTCGAGAGCCTCCAACCTCTCTACTGCAGCGGTAAACTGAAAGGATGCCAACACCGGCGTCATGAAAGTCTGCAAGAATTTCCCCTGGTGTAGCGGAAGGTTCCACACCGCGGATAATTCCTTTTACGCAGGCTAGCTGCTCAGGAATGAATACCTTCACCGGTAGTGAGGCGAAAGAGGTGCACAGCAGCAAATCGGCAACGCAATCCAAGTCAGCCGATTTGCATCGAATTCCTAGCTCTCTTGCCAAATGGTCGCACCTCCGAAATCTCAAGATAGTGGCTGGTGGCTGCCTTCAGCTGCTCCTGGATCAATCGAGACTTTTTTATTTTAATTACACCTTCTCCTACAGGGACCAGCGCCACAGGGATTAGCTTGACACCGTTTTGACTAAAAAATGTTAGCGGCAGATTTTCAGGCGGTAAACTGGCGAACCAGGTTACCGGACCTGAGCCCGGGGAAGACAGAGCCATGGCGGAAAACCTACAAAGCCTTCGAATCTACATCCAAAGGGGGAAAGACCTGGCCAAATCCCCCACTCGCGGAATGGCCTCACCAAAATTTGAAGACGGCCAGAAGAGGCAGAGGCAGGCCGTGGAAGAGCAGCACCAACGGGGAGGAGAGGGAACAGCAGGACTCCGTGCAGCCGTGGCACACGATGCGCCGGGAGACGGCGCAGCAACGCTTCGGTCACCTTCGCTTCGGTCGGAGCGCCGAGATCGCGGAGCTGTTCTTTTAGCACGACTTCGAGATTATTCAACCGTAAAATCGTCTTCCTCAATTAGAGCCGAATGTATGTTCTGGCCCGATATCCTGAAATCCTCTACTTACCCTCTTACCCCTAACTCGTCGCTTCACTAATTTCTTTCGTTCCCTCTCCAGGTGTAAGTTAACTCGAGACTTTACCATTCTGCGCTCTCTACAACGCACCTCTCCAAGGACCTCAACACCCTGCACTATACCAGGCAGAGAGCATAGTATGAAGCTTGTTATTTTTAATGTCACCATTGGGGCTCTTCCACGTTCATTTCTTGTTCCTTTGTTTGTGGTGTGGGGATACACATGAATCCCCTGCCCCATTGTAACGTCCGCGCGTAATTATCACGCGATGCTATGCGCGCGCCGTTCGGGAGGTTTTGGGGGGGCACTCACGCCACCCCCGCTTCCTGTCGCTCCCCGCCGCGACGCCGCCGCGGAGACTTTCCCTCTTTCCCCTCTTACAACGGAGAGACCTCCTCTCCACAGCCCGGGAGGAGACGCGTTTCTCCCGAGGCTCGCTTGTCTTCTGGCGGGAGCCGTGCACACGCATGGATCAGAGATCTGCCACGGAGACCGCTGCCCTTATCGCCCGGCCACCGTGTGTGACTTGACCGCCGCGGGCCGTGAGCGAGGAGCCACGCGAGGTGAGCGGAACCTTCTTCCCCCACATTTTGCGTGCGTTCTTTCCTTTGTGCTTTTCACCCCCGTACGCGAGCGGAACACTCTCCCTCGTTACGGCGGTTGTATTGTTGCTGCTGCACTGTATTGCTCGGGAGCAATAAACGCTCCTCCGAGTAGCATACTCGTGTTTGTCCCCTCTGGCCCGAACCCGTCGTGGTTGCGACTCACCGCACCACGGGTTGGGGGTCACAGCTCTGACTGCTAGGGCTGGCACGCTGGTGCTAGAGAGCGACAACTGCTTCTAGCCCTTTGAGCGTTATCACAAGAATAACCCCCATATTCTTGGCTATTCTTGGCACCCAACGTGGGGCCAAAGGTGTGACAAACCGAGTGTCTGTGTGACCGACTGCCGACATACAGACTAGCCATGGCGGCGAGCGGGATTGACATCCAGTCCCTGCTGTGGTTGTCCAATACGGCTTCTCAGCAGCAACATCCTGGTCACGGCACTCACTTGGCTGAGACGCCTAGGCGAGCCGTCCGGACGCCTATCTCGATGGGCGCTACTCCTCCAGCGTTACGACTTTACCGTGCGCTACAGGAGGGGCAAGAACAACGTGGTGGCGGACGCACTCTCGCGCGCGCCCGTTGACGGCTTGGGAAGTAACAACACTGCCCAATCCGCCGCGCCCGAGATCCAGAGCAGCGCGACTGCCGCGCAGCTCACATAATGCCCCGAGGGAAGGGCCACCCTGCTTTCCCAGGGCGAAAGCGTGAACCACTTGGAAGGCGTCAGTTCCGTGGTGAGCGTTTTGGAGGCACAGCGGGAGGATCCATTTTGTCGAAAAGTGTTCGATGGGCTCAGGGAGCCGGGCGGCGCGGCCGCGGCGCACATGGAGGCAACTGGTATTGTTGTCCGTGCGGGGTGCTCGAACACAGCTGGTAATGCTGTGAGCGCGATGGATTCCTATCTGCTCGACTCCGATGGCATCCTGCTGAGGTATATCCCCTCCGAGAAGGATACACACGAGTCCTTGAAGGTGGTGATTCCACGCACGTTGGGAGGAGCACTTTTACGCTACTTTCATGACACGTGCATCGCTGGGCATGCGAGTGGCCCTAAGACCTCAAGTTGTGCCGCCTCGCTACCTGGCCTGGCATGAAGCGGGATGCGATACACTACGCCCGCTCGTGCGACGTGTGCCAAAGGGTCAAGCCACGTGGTGGACGCCCACCTGGGCTCATGCAGCCGATCAATAGCCAGGTTCCTTGGCAAATTGCGGCTTGTGACGTCATGGGACCGTACCCCAGGACCCTCCCGCCAGCAGGCAGCCGCACCGAGACGCAAGGCTCGACAACAGAGCCCGGCGCCTCGTTACAACTTGCGCCCACGGCAGAACCAACTCTGACCAACGCGCATGGAGTAATTTCTCCTGCTTAATATGGACGGAACACCCCTTCCATATTTCGCACCACGGCTTCCGGAGCAAGCACACGCTTTCTCGTCGGAAAAGACCGAGCGGGGTTAGACTAGCTCGAAAAAAAAAAGAAAGTGTAAATCGTTAATGTAACTAGAAAGAAAAGACAGCTTTGCAGCCGCAGGCCAGCCTTCACAGCGTACCCGGAGGAGAGCCAACGAACGCCGCAACGACCCTTGCTGCTTCGAACACCGAGAGCCAGGCCGTTTGGAGGGCGGCCGCATTCCAAAACCAAGAGCCCGCTGCCACCACCGAACAACCATGCCGAAAAACAGCTTCCGGTCGGCCGCGGGACGAGCCAGCGAGAATTCGGAGAAACCGGGGCCTGTGTCTGCCATGGCGAAAGCTGCAGCAGAGAAGCCGCCTTGGAGTGCCCCGTGTCCCCGCGGCAGCGGCTTAGCCCACGAGAGAAGCTTGGTGCCCCGCTGGGCCCTGCTCGCAAGTCCTCCGCGGCCAGGGAAAATCGGTCGGCGTGCCATTGCCACCCCCACCGAGAGGAGAAAAGGGCGAGCCGAAAGCCAGCGGTTCAACCAGCTGAGTGGAGGCCTGCTGAACGCTGCGCGGCGGGATGACACGGTCTGGCCCTGCGCCTGCCTGCGGCCCGCGCCTCCCGGCCAGGCTGCCCCTGGCCGACTCATCGTAAGCGGGACCTGCGGTCATCGACCTCCTTCAGTACTTGGCTCCACGGTCGTCCATGGCGGCCGTCTACACTGCCTTCCTGCCCTGGCGTCCACGGCCTTCGACGACGGTACTGCTGGCTGTGAGCTGAATCTTTTCTTTATTGGTTTTTAAAGTTAAACGGTGTTTCGCCGGCCCCACTCGGTACACCCTTCGGTGAACGCGGTCTCTTTTCGGCCGTAGGGCAGTTTTAAGGAGGGGGGGATGTGGGGATACACATGAATCCCCTGCCCCATTGTAACGTCCGCGCGTAATTATCACGCGATGCTATGCGCGCGCCGTTCGGGAGGTCTTGCGAGGGAGGGCACTCACGCCATCCCCGCTTCCTTTCGCTCCCCGCCGCGACGCCGCCGCGGAGACTTTCCCTCTTTCCCCTCTTACAACGGAGAGACCTCCTCTCCACAGCCGGGAGGAGACGCGTTTCTCCCGAGGCTCGCTTGTCTTCTGGCGGGAGCCGTGCACACGCATGGATCAGAGATCTGCCACGGAGACCGCTGCCCTTATCGCCCGGCCACCGTGTGTGACTTGACCGCCGCGGGCCGTGAGCGAGGAGCCACGCGTGGTGAGCGGAACCTTCTTCCCCCACATTTTGCGTGCGTTCTTTTCTTTGTGCTTTTCACCCCAGTACGCGAGCGGAACACCCTCCCTCGTTACGGCGGTTGTATTATTGCTGCTGCATTGCATTGCTCGGGAGCAATAAACGCTCATCCGAGTAGCATACTCGTGTTTGTCCCCTCTGGCCCGAACCCGCCGTGGTTGCGACTGACCGCACCGCGGGTTGGGGTTCACAGCTCTGACTGCTAGGGCTGAGACGCTGGTGCTAGAGAGCGACAACTGCTTCTAGCCCTTTGAGCGTTACTACAAGAATAACCCCCATAGTGCAAGGAGGTATCCATGATCCACAAATTATTTATCTCGGCGAACTCTACTAATTACTTCCCACTGCTATTCCTTGAACCTATTCCATTGTCGCCTAGCACCTAGTCGCCGGCCTGCTTTTCGACTATCTTCGCACTGAAGTCGCCCATCCAAATTTTGGCCAAATTTAGAGGTCGCTCTCATGTCGGGCACGATCAATTATGGTTGGACATCTTACGTTTAACTAAGGCTGTTGCCAACAGCTTTGCAAGGTCACACCAAGGTCAGATTGCACACATTCTGGAGATTGACTTTTACATTTAGTAGAGCTATTAGTGTAAAATTTGCCAGCAGGTTCCGCACGGCTAAGCGCGAAATATCGCGCAGTAGCACCATTTACTGTAGGCACTTAACGTCCTTGCGTGCTAAAGACCTTTGACCCAAAGCCCTTTGCCTAGGTTTTCACATTTGGTAGATTGCCCACAACCCGCTAGGTAGGTGGCCCGCCTCCACAAAGCAGACTTCAGGGATATACCCCCATAGCCAAAAGTAACCGAGCAACAGGTTTTTTCTTCTCAACGGTACAACAGAGCCTTTACAGCACCCCTAAAGACCGAAACGTGTCACAGCAAGAGGATAAGGGTTCACCTTACTTTAAACCGATGCAGAGCCTAACGGCAGGCGAAGTGTTTCGCTGCGCGGCCAAGAAACAAACTATTTATTTATTTATTTATTACAGATACCTGCAGCGCCCGAGGGCATTATTGCAAGGGGGGGGGGGGGGGGGGGGGGGGGACAATAACTTCTGCTGATTTGGCCGAAAGTACACATGGTTTGGTTTGGTTTGGTTTATGGGGTTTAACGTCCCAAAGCGACTAAGGCTATGAGAGACGCCGTAGTGGAGGGCTCCGGAAATTTCGACCACCTGGGGTTCTTTAACGTGCACTAACATCGCACAGTACACGGGCCTCTAGAATTTCTCCTCCAAAGAAATTCAACCGCCGCGGCCGGGATCGAACCCGCGTCTTCCGGGTCAGCAGCCGAGCACCATAGCCACTGAGCCACCGCGGCGGCGAAAGTACACATGATAACAGAAATACAATCACACAACTAATAGATGAGAAAAAGCATGCACTGAAGGAGAAAACCACGCTCCACAAATAAAATGACACTAATGAAATGAAAAAGACACGCGCGCCACGTCACACATCAGATAAGAATGCGCAGAATTGACCTTCCGTGCAGCACTCAGTGACGCCGGCTGGTAGCCTGTTCCACTCATTGGTCGTCCGTGGAAAGAACGAGGTTTTGTAAACATCTGTGCGACATTTAATCTCTCTGATCTTCCACTGATGATCAACTCGTCTAGAAAAAAAGTGAGGTTGAAGCAGATACCGGTCTTTGTCAATGCTCAGCTTTCCAAAATAGATGCGACGCATGATTTGTAATCTCAAATGTTTCCTACGGTATAAAGAGGACAAAGAGGACAAGACAGCACGACAGCAACAGCACGTTGGCCAAATCACTGACGTTTTCAAAGAAGAAATAAAGGAATATAAATAACGAGCGAACTCCCAGAAAACAACGTTCTGCGATTCCTTGACTTGACGCTGACCTTTTTAGACAGTCATGTTTGTTGGCGGTACGGACCACGAAGCAAAAAGGTATAAAGACTGCTTCGGCCAAGAGCCCGAATCGACTGCAATGCTGCAGGGCACCGATTTTTTTTTTATGATTCTAGAAGGCATGTTTTTTCCTGATAAGCCGTCTGGTTTACCGTTTGATCCACGGTTTGTCGCGGCGGCGCTTTCCGGAAAGGCTTTTAGATGGGATATATTGATCAATTAGGCGTTCCAGCTTATTCTTGAATACTTCCCAAAGGAACTACAATATAAATTCTGGTTAAGATTAATAAATTCAGGAAGGAAAGACGCAAGTTCGTTCCTCATTAATGTATAGTCTCTCTTATTAAAAAGAAAACCTTACGTGGTCGACCTCTTGAAATTAAATAAGGAAAATGCCGAACATTAGCGACAACACAACTGTGGTCGCTTATTCCCGGTATGACCACAGTGTCACGCACTACTGAAGGCCGGTTGCAGAACAGTAAATCTAACACTGAAGATGAGTGCTCAGTTTCTCGTGTAGGCTCAGTGACGTGCTGATATAGGTCATTAGTAGTAATTAGTTCATAAAAGGATGAAGATAATGAAGAATGATTCGCACGAAGAGGTTTGTAGTCTACGCATTTGAAAACAGGCATGTTAGAGTCCCCACCAAAAAGAAAGTTATTTTTTAAGCTGAGTAGAAATTCAGACAACGAACTGAAAGCGTCAGGGTTGGTAGCGGAAGGAGGACGGTAGACAGAGCCAATAGCCAAATTCTTTCCATTGTTTAGGCGAAGATTGCACCATACTGACTCGCGACCAATTAGAGGCGCTGTTATTAATGAAGAGCTAAAACATTGGTCAATAAGTAAGAACACCCCTCCACCATGCAAGTGTCGATCGCTACGGTACGCGTCATAACCGGTGGGAAATACTTCAGAGCTGAGAACGGAATTATCCAGCCATTATTCAGTGCCAATTATAACATGACGTTTTACAGAGGAAACAAGAGTAGCAAATTGATCAGTTTTATTTTTGATACTCCTGCAATTCACGACGAGAGTTATCAATTCAAAATTTGATGACGCCAAGGGCACAGATTGAAAGGTGGGCACGAGCAGCGGAGCGGGCAGTTGCCTCCCTTTCTGTCATTCTCGAAGCTCTACGACACGGTCATGTTCAAAATCATAGACAAAACACTTTTTGTTGCCGAGAAGCTTATCAAATCGTAACTTGGAAGGAAAAGCCAGGTCACGTGCGTATTGTGAAAGCCTGAAGCGTGCCTTTCTGACTGCGGGCGTGAAGTCTTCGCGTATGGCATACCTAGTGTCCTTTAGCTTAAAGCCGCATGATAAGATATTGTCTTTGACTTTATAACTACAAAATTTAACGACAATCGGTCGGTGCTTTCCTACACCAAAGCGACCTATTCGATGAGCCCTTTCGATGCTTTCAGGTGGAACATTTTGGTTAAGACGAGACGAGAAGAATTCGCACACATTTTTTTTTTCAGATTCAGACCAACTCTCTGTTGCGGAATCATTTAGACCTAGAATAAGCAAGTTACTCCTGCGGGACGTATTAGAAACATCTTCAAAACAGGCCTTAAGTTGGGCAACCTCTCTGGTCAAGGCGTCAACACACGATGATGCGTTTGAATCACCAGCCCTTGCGGCCAGCCGTGAGGAATGCGTGTCGTTCTCTAGTGTAGCGATCCTGCCCAGTAAACACTTTAAAGACGAACTTGTAGCGTCCTGCTGCTGTTTAAGCATATGCAGTTCCTGAAGGTACTGCGACTGGCAAAGGTCTAGTCGTTGAATGGCAGCGTGAATGCCATCAATGGCTTCATTATCCGAATTCATCTCGTGTGTATCGAAACCGGGACCGGGGTTGCTCTCGACATCACCACATAGACACAGTAAAATTTTACATAAAAGACCATGACCATACTTCTACTTAACAACACACTTTTTCATAACACACAGCAAGTCGTCGGGGCACGACACCGCAATAATACATCGATTGGAACTACAATAGCATGCAGCGGGAGACCGGTAACTAACCTGGGCGAAAAACAGTGGTAAGCGCATGGCCGATGCGATGTCGCGCCCCAGCTGGCCGGCTTGCAACTGGCGAATAAATATCCACCCCTCGGAGATAGTGCTGCTAGTGCGTCCTTGTTGCCAGATCAACAGTGTTGTCGAAGCCAAACTGGGAGGCAGATGCACAGGTGGTAGGCAGCAGCTTCTCATTGAGGCATCGCAAGCAGCAGTCGAGCTGAGGTTGAACTCGACAGGCGCATGATTGGGTGCTTTATCCAACAACGATATATCCATGGACGACCAAGAAAAAAGGGCGTGGGACAGGACCTGGGCGAAAAACAGTGGTAAGCGCATGGCCGATGCGATGTCGCACCCCCCTGCCTTGCTCGGTTACTTTTGGCTTAGACAGCACGTACGCGTTATTGGGGACCAAACTCTCTTAGACGCATAGCCGGGAACAGAAGCGAATATCAGGGTTATGATACCGTTGATTAAAGCCAAACATGCAGAAGTGAAAGTCGGACTCACGTACTCCAATGTGATACAGTGAAGCAGACATCACTTTTCCCACGTCCTGGAAACTTTTGCCCGCTTTAGTGCGTACGCATGCCCGAAATCTGAAAATGCGCCTAGCAGTGATACCACACTAAAATGAAAATGAGGTGAACCTCTGCATGAACTGCACTCTGGCAGCAGAGGAAGGAACCCACAATACAAAACAGGCGTGAGGAGCCTCGAGCTTAACACCCCCGGGGATAAGCGGCAAACCGCCGCCGGTTGTCAGTGTTCGCCGTATGTATACTTGCGCACCTTGGCGACAGACTCCCTATGGACGAAACGTGACCAGAACCAGAGCTTCCAGTGACTGGGAGCATGTGCTTACACGAGTATTGGCGCGCACGCGCGGCATTAAGTGATACAGACATGACCCGACGCAGCGTGCGCCACAGGCTAAAAATAAAAATTAGGTAACTTATCTTCGTTACCGAATGGCTTTACTCATGTGGACGTTGTGAGTACCTTTTTCAAATATATTCCAGCTTGCGTCACCTTTCTAAATAAACAGGACCAATCTCAGCTACAGAATCTATGAACCAAGCCAATGAATTGGGGCGCACATTCTGAGTGTCTTAACCTGAAAAGACGACACAAAAATGTCCTTTTTCAGAAGCGAAGTTTTCACTGGCAACGCTACCATACCATGTGGGAGAAATGTCTGAGCACAGCGCTGCACGACCGGTACGCAGTCTTTCCAATAGTTTTCACTGAGCCTGTAAGCACTTAATTTGACAGCAATGTACTTGGGCAGTGCAGGTCTCCGTGCCACGCCAGAATATACAGCTTTTGCAGTTCCCCACAATCCAAACCACAGATAGCAACTCAATTAACGTTTCATCTCCGCACCCGAAACTGTGCCAAAGGGCTCAGTTAAGCGAACTACTTCAGCCCCGCTGGGCTTGGCTGTGCAGAACAATGGTAGATCATCTGCGTAATAAAATACTTTGAGCGCACTATCTAAGGAACGGAAACTTCGAATGGGCAGATCTTCACACGTAGAGGCTCTAAGTGAAATGCGAGCAGAAGTGGGAATGATATACACCCTTCTTTGACAATGGAAAATGTGGCCATGGCTTGCGAACGAAAGGAATTAACATTCAAGCTGATGGAGCAGTTATTGCTGCAAAGACGTATTCCTTCGTACAGAACTGAACCCCCATTAACGTGTTCTTAAAGTGAAAACAGAAAATCGTGCCTTCACAAGGTGCATTGGAAGCGTTTCCAGTTGTTGCTGAGAATCCCTGCAAAACTGTTATACTCTTCGGGCATAAATCACAAAAACAACACAGGAATGACACAAACACTGGTGCTCAGTGCAGTTTGAATGGACCGGCACTGTAAGGACGCTACAGCGAGCGCGAATTGTTTCCAGCGCGCGCGAGCCAAAAAGAAGAGAAAAACTCTCCCAAACATTCCCGAAGGCGCGCGCGGTTGTGAGCGCATCCCAGCGAAGGGGCCAGGGCCTCCTCCCCCCACACCCGCGACCTTGGCGAAGCGGGACGCTCGCGGATAGATTTCAGAGAGAATTCCAGCGCTTTCGAGTAGGGAAGGAAACGAAGAATAACGCGTCCTGCGACGCCTTCTCTCTCCATCAGCTCCCTCGCCCGTTACGGAAATTTAGACGTATGTTATTTAAGAGCACGTTGCATCATGTTATCTGTTGCTATGCCAGGCTTCACGCAGCGAGTAGGCAGGCCCCGCGGCTTTCGGAAAACCCTGAAGAGCGAGCTTGGAGCTAGGGTGTTACTGTTGTCACAGCTTTGGTAGCCGAGTGCGTAGCCCCAGTTTCTACTCTGTGTATGTATTTGTTTCTGTACAGTTTTCTTTAGGCGTTAAAAAACTCCAGTTCCTCTCTTCGTGTGTCCTCACCCGTTCATCGTCTGGCTGTCAAATAAACGAGCACCTCGAAGGAAGCGAGGTGTGAAGAAGGAAGAACTTGTCATCGTTACTAGCACCTCAAGCCACGTGTCTGATGAGGTGCAGTGACAGTGGACGTTGCAAACTGTAGCCGATTCGACAAGAGCTTTCCAGAAATTATACTCTACGTTACCGTAATTGTCCTATAGAACTCTAAGTATTGCAATCTTTCTTTATTAATGCTCTTTGGTATCCCTACAATATGACATTTTGTAAACATCTCCGGCAGTACAGCAACATTCCGAATCCCGGTGAAAATCTGAAACACAACGGGGCCCAAGAGGGCTTCTCCAGAAGGGTCATCAGGGCCAGGCGTCTTTAAAAGTGGAGACGAAGCGAGCCACACTCTCAGCATCAGTGAAGTGGAAGGAAGAGGAAAACACAGACGCGTAATATTTTTTGAATTACGACATTATTAAACCTGTGCTAGTGGTCGTGGCGCTACCGCAATAAAGTGCTGATATTCCACTGGCAACCGCGTGACAGCGCTCATCAAGCAAAGGCTGACGAGTGGGCTCCTCTTGCGGCTTTTCCAGGACTGGCTACGCGTGTCATGCTGCGGCCAATACCCGAAGTGGGCGGCTGTACGGACGTACCGCATTCTCAGCCCCGGCCGCTCAAGTCGGCGGTAACATTGGGCTTTTACACTCCAGAATCACCTTAGAAACATGGGAAGGAATGAGCTGAAACCCAGAAAACCAGTGCTGGCTCTAGGGCGCGTCCTAATTCCCGAGAACGTCCAGCGAGTTTTGCAGAAAGGTCCAAAATCTGTCCTCGACTCGAATGTGCCGGCTCACCACTTGCTAGCCACTAACATTGTATTGTAGCTAGCCTTGTACACTAGTACTGTAACATTGTAACTAGCATTGTACACAAGGCCAGTGGCGAAGACCTTGAGAGGTGCCTTCTTGAAGGTGTAGACTGCATTTCGTGGTGTGCTTAAAAAGCTGCCTGCTCTCGATCGAACCTAGTTTTAGATGCTATTGTTAAGTTCTTCCATGTGCACAGTCTGCAGCTATCGCAAGCTGGCAAAGACTGAGTATTCGTCGTCACGCGTCTAGGCGCGTCCAGGGAAAGAGCCCTGCAAGCTGTCGAGTTAAAACCACGCTTATGAACGTTTAGAAGTATTTTAAATTGACCAAGTTAGCCAATGAGGTGTCCAGGAGGAAACAATGCGACAGCCTTTTTCACTGCCAAGACTCACAAATCTGGCATTCCTTTTAAAAGAATTATCAGTGAGAATGGCACCTCTCAGCAGTGTGTCAGCAGTTTTCTTTTAAAAAAGCTTAAGTTGATTAATGCGGGCGATCCCTTCCAGACTAAGAAGTCCCAGAAGTCTTATAGTTTCTCCAGAAAAGACAGGTCGGATATGCTTTTTGTGTGGATGTAGCGGAATTAATTTTGTCCCTCAGAAAGAACTTTCAGCTGCCTTGAAGGATTTTATTGAAGAAACGGGGGAACTAACAATTAAATCCTCGACAGGTGTGAGTCTTGACAATTTTCTAAAGCTTTTATTATTTTGTTTGAGTGTAACTTTTATCATTTCGACAAGCAGCTTTTTCTGCAGCTAATAGCATTTGTATCGGTCCATATATGGGGCCTGTTGATCACCTTTTGTGTCAGGCTTTTGTTGGAGGCCCGGTTTTGAAGGTTTTAGATACGTAGATGATTTTCAATCATTTTTGAAGCTTGTAACTACTATACCTCTGAGGAATCAGCTCGACGGATCTTGAGTACTTTTAATGAAGGCCTCGCTTTCACCTATGAACTTCCGCAGAATGGCAAGACACACTTTTTAGACCTGACGCTGAGGTTAGGTAATGTACACACCTGTTGGGCTTACTTGCCGCGTGCGAAGAGAGAACTTTTGCCTCATGAATGTTCCCCTTTCAGTATTTTTAAAGAGAGCCATTCCACCACTCTGCATGGAATCTGTGCTCCGAAAGTCGTGTTCGCATGAAATGGATGATAGTTTGGAAAATAAAGTACGCGCTCTTTTCGCCGCAGGCTTCCCGTCGTGGATGATTTCGGCGGTCGCCGAAACACTCCTAAAGAAATTTGGACAGAGACGAAAGATGGCTGAAACTGAACGCGCGAAGGCCAAACCTGTGGCAATGCTTCATGTTCATAAAGTGCCCCATAAAACGTAGCCAGCCGGCACAGAGTGCCACTTGTCTTCTCAGCGCCAAATAAGCTGGCGAATAAGCTGTGCCCCCGCATCTGCGGTGTCGGTGAGCGCGGTTGCTAAAAGGAACATGAGGCAGCCTCCGTCAGCTGTGCCTTTGGAGTGATGTACACGATTGCCCTGTCGTGCGAAAGTAGCTATGTTGCATCTTTAAGGAACGAAACAGCGCAACTAAAACGAAGGACCAAAACAAAGAGAGACACGAACACGCGCTGACTTACAACTGACTGTTTTAATCGGAAAACCACATATAAATAATCTCTAATCGCTACGTCACAGCCTCACGCCGTCGTCGCAAACTACTGACATAAAAAGAAAGGAAAAAACCATTGGCGAAAAGTAAGCACCTACAGGCTCCCACGCTTTTCCAACAGATATATCTCGCGCTTAAACAAGGCCATCGAAGTGCTGCTCACACATGAGTCAACTTCCGTGCAGATATGATACGCCTCTACTACTTCCCGTACCAGTTGTTCTTTATGGCGATACAGCACAATAGTGTTGTCAAAGTACGGAGTGCATAGGCAAGATTTGCAATGTGCAGTCAGTTTTGACGAGCCGAAGCCTCGCAAAGAATTAGCGTGTTCCAAAAAGCGTTCGTTGATGATGATGATGATGAAATTCCTTTATTTAATAAAGTAGGTGAGGCTCTCTTAAAGAGCCCCGCAATGGGTGGAGTCCCTGTTCCGGGACCCCATTGGTCGACGCCGGCAGCTAGCCCTCTTGACCAAAGCCTTTTGGGCCTGAAGGTCCGAGCAGCCAAGCAGGGCCACCTCCCATTCCTCTCTGGTAGGGTTGGGGTGGGGGGAAAGAGCTGAGTTGCGCTGGCAAGCCCAAACCATGCGGTAGGTGTCAGCCACCTCGCCACAGTGTTTGCACCTGCCAGTTAACGCGGGATCGAAGTGTTTTAATACTGCCGGGCGCAGCATTGTATTATAGTCTAAGTGGAACGCATTCATTTGCTTTCCCCAGTCCCTTTGCAAGGGCTGGGTACACGCGGTGCCTATCCTTATAATAAGATGTTATATCTTTGAACGAGAGTAAAGAGCATTAACACTGTTCCCGATTTCGAAATTTACCGTTTGTACCTTTGTTCTTTTTCATTATTTTTGTGTTTTTACTTTTGTTTTTGTACTGGTTTTACAGAGATTGTGTATATTTTTTACTAATAACTTTTTTGTGCACAATGTGTATGCCTCTGCATCCGCCCCTCCCCTCTATAATGTACGTTTTTACCCTGAGGGTGTAATAAAAAAATAAACAAATAAATAAATTATATTCAAACGAATGTAATTTTGTGAACAAGAATGCTACCATTGGATAGCGGATTAAAAAAACTCGTACGTTTAGGGGGTGGGGGGTTGATGTGGGTTAATTAGTTAATTATTAAATCCAAAAATCTCCTTAATGCATAGCCATTGTATGGCTATGCTTGTGGAGTTTGTGCGCACGATTACGTCCGAACGAATGAGTTTTAGCGAAAAAGAATAGTATCATCGGATAGAGCATTGAAAAATCTCCTGCGGGAAAACGGGAAGGTGAGATGGGTTAATTAATTAACTATTCGACCCAAACATGTCCCCAAAGTGGGCGGGGCCGTAGCAGAAGTGGCGCCAAATTTGAAAGCGCCCGAAGTGCGGCACCACATGAACGGAAGTGAGGGCGGAGCCAACGCGTGGCGCCAAATTTGAAAACGTAGCGTGATGCGAAGTTTCAAAACTCATGCTTACGCATTTGTCCAATGCGGATGCTTTTCCCGAGCACATTACCTCCCCCGCGGTACAGACGCCGGTGCAGAGGCGCGTCATGTCATTCTCACCCGACCGCCGGTTGACGCCACGTCACTGGGAAGCCCCCGCGCGGCAAGACGCGGAAGCTGGGTCAGCAGATGCCGCAAGAGGAGTGTGCACGCAGGACGGCCCTGCCTCTTCCCATGCCTGCTAAGCAAATCTAGGACAAAAACCTATTCCGCGCTTGCTTGCTCGTTGCAACGGAAGGAAACACGTTCTAAGCCTAACCTGCATTAGTCAGTGCGACGGTGACCGAGTGGAATGTTTGTGTGAAAAGAACTCTGCGGATGAGACCGCTACCAGTCAAGGACTGCCAGCCAGCCACAAACCAAGGATGCGCAACTCTCCGTCTCCCAGCCCTGCGTGCCGGAGAAAACGTCTTTTCTGATGGAAATAAAAGTTGCTCAAACAGACAAAATTCGCATATAATTTAAGGTACAAATGCTCTTATACATGGCTTCATTGCTGTAAGTGTTTGCATTTGGAGCTTGTGTTCTGGTACTACGTGTTTCTACTGCTACAACGTCCGAAAACGTTTCCATTCGTTGCTTCCTTTCGATTCATTAGTGCAATCTCTGCATCAACATCTAGCCGCCACAATGGCTCAGTGGTCAGGGATCTTGGCTACTGCGCCGGTGAATCCAGGCTAGAACCCGACCGCGGCAGCCGCGTTTCGTGCACGTTAAAGTTCTCAGAGCACGTTAAAGGTACAGTGAAGAGGAATCTGAAGTCGTCTTTTTGCCGCGGGAACTCAATCTACACTTTCCGAGCATTCTTAGAAACTTCGATCTATTTCCCTGTGTGGCCTCTTTCCCTAATTAAATCGGATTAACGTCTGGCTCCCGCCTTTCTCTTTTACGGTGGGCGGAGTCGACCAACGCGTGCAGTGCCTTTCAGCCAGCTCCGTGGAGGATTGCAGCTCTGCCATCGGCAGAGTAATACGTAGTAATCCGTAGTAGCAAACAGTCCGCGCGTATTTTTATTTGTGCGGGCTTATTTTCGGGCTATATTATCTGCGAAAGAAACTATTTATTCACGGAAACCTAAACATCAAAATAAAGCGAAAGCAAAGCCTCCACGGAGCTAGCTGAAAGGCACGCCAAGCGTTGGTCGACTCTGCCCACAGTATGGGAAGAATTAAAAAAAAAAGGTGGTAGCCGGACGTCAATCCGATTTAATTAGGGAAATTGGCCACACAGGGCAATAAGTTGAAGCTTCTAAGAATGCACGGAACGTGTAGATGGATTTCCCGCGGCAAAAAGACGAGTTCAGATTCCTCTTCAGTGCACCTTTAGAGATCCCCAGGTGATTCACCAGGGTGGAAATTTGCGCAGGTCGGTATTGATACATAACATAAGAGTAGCGCAAAACCAGGACGACGGACAAAAGGGGAGAGAACACACACCAACAACACAGGCGCCAACTTCCGACTGACGAAGAAGACCAAACCCAACCAAGTGAACGGAACCTGAGCAAAAGTAGCGAATGCGCTGACCTAAGAGAAAAAAAAAAGGAAAAACAAGGTGCGATAAAAAAATGCGATAAAAATGTGAGATCACGGATGTTTTGAACCCAAGAAGGCCAGCTCTCGTTTAGACAAGGAAATGGACGGAGTACTAACGCAGTTATCTTGTAAGGCAGCAATCTGTGCAGCTTCCACAATTTCGCGAGTTAGCTTACCTCTACTCTTGGCAACGACTGAGCATTTGTCCAAAAAAGGCACGCACTTGCAATCCTTGCAGTGCGAAGCTAGATTGCTGCCGGTATAAGTCTTCATGTTGTTATTGTGCTCTCGAAGCCTATCGTTCAGGCACCTACCTGATTGCCCAATATACTGCTTGCCACAGGGGAGCGGAATGTTGTACACAATGCCCTCAGTACATTTAACAAATCTTTTCCTGTGGCGGAAATGGCTCCCAAAAGCAGCAGTGTACCATCCGCCACAGGAAAAGATTTGTTAAATGTACTGAGGGCATTGTGTACAACATTCCGCTCCCCTGTGGCAAGCAGTATATTGGGCAATCTGGTAGGTGCCTGAACGATAGGCTTCGAGAGCACAATAACAACATGAAGACTTATACCGGCAGCAATCTAGCTTTGCACTGCAACGATTGCAAGTGCGTGCCTTTTTTGGACAAATGCTCAGTCGTTGCCAAGAGTAGAGGTAAGCTAACTCGCGAAATTGTGGAAGCTGCACAGATTGCTGCCTTACAAGATAACTGCGTTAGTACTCCGTCCATTTCCTTGTCTAAACGAGAGCTGGCCTTCTTGGGTTCATAACATCCGTGATCTCACATTTTTATCGCACCTTTTCTTTTCGATTTTTTCTCTTAGGTCAGCGCATTCGCTACTTTTGCTCAGGTTCCGTTCACTTGGTTGGGTTTGGTTTTCTTCGTCAGTCGGAAGTTAGCGCCTCTGTTGTTGGTTGTGTCCGTCGTCCTGGTTTTGCGCTACTCTTATGTTATGTATCCCCAGGTGGTCGAATTTATTCCGGAGCCCTCCACTACGGCACTTCTGCCTCTTTTGTCTTTCACTCACGCCTTGCCCTGTCACCCCACGGTGCTGATGAGGTGTCCTCCGCGATATGTGAGAGTTATTGTGCCTTCCAGTTCCTGACAACCAATCACCATTGCATCAAAATCTCGCTGTTGTGGTGTCCAGCAGGGAATTCACAGCGGGGAAAAAAGTAGTCAAACTGACAAGGACTTCGTACTCCGCCGCTGCCACTGGAGCAACGCGTTGTTTTCGACAGCACTATAGAACATTTAGAGGCAAGACGGCTCGAGTAAATCGAGTAAAAGAGCGCCTTACGAGTCTAAGGGTAGTGCGGCTGAAGCAGCGGCACAAGTGGTCGACCACAGCGAGCCTCGCGGCGGCAGTTGGACACGACGTCTTTCAAGCAGTAGTATCTGCATTTAAGCTGCTCTTCGTGCCACGTCACCAAGACCCTGGACCATGCATGTAATATGCTCCTTGAAATACACACCACTTCTTTGGCCCACCTGCTTTTCGCCGCAGGCACTCTTCCTCGTTTTTGGCTCCATCTTAGGTAGAGTAGGGGGCCAGGTCCTTTTGTATAAAACTCTTTCCTTGGAATTTCGGCGGAGGCGAAATTCTGGAGGCCCGCGTGCTGTGCGATGTCAGTGCACGTTAAAGAACTCCGGGTGGTCGAAATTTCCGGAGCTCTCCACAACGGCGTCCCCCATAGCCCGCGTCGCTTTGGGAAGTTCAACCCACGTAAACCAAACGAAAACTCTCCCTTACTTGACCTTTGTCCTGCAGAGCACAGAGGTTAGTGGTTTCTGAGGAAAGGAAATGGAGCATTCATTGTCTCACAACTCGGTGGACACGCGAACACTGCCGTAAAGGAAGGAGGGTGGGAGTGAAAGAAGGAAGAGAGAAAGAGGTGCCGCGGTGGAGGGCTCCAGAATAATTTCGACCACCTGAGGATCTTCGACGTGCACCACATCACACATCACACGGGCGCCTTTGAGTTTCGTCTCCATAGAAACGCTAGCGCCGTGGCAGGGTTAGAACTCGGGAACTCCGGCTTAGTAGCCGAGCGCCCTAACCACTGAGCCATCGCTGCACGTAGAGCAAGGAAGGACAGACCTTGAATCACTGCGCTGCGGTCAGTCTATAGCCGCCGCATCTCGCACCACTCTGCGGAGTTCGTGTGCACTCATTCGCACATGAACGGTGGCAAACATGGATCGAGTGCCGTGAGCCATTGCGCGCCGAGCCAACAAGATTCCACCCGTCAGAAGGAAATAGCCTTCTTCGACAGTGCCGAAAATGCAGTGAGGCTGCGCGAAGAACAGTTGGTGCAAAGCTCCGCGCCACCTCTGGCATTGTGCATGGAGCTAACGGAACGCACAACACCCTGGAAAGGAAGGGTGGATTGAATTTTTCAATAAACCAGCAGAATAGAGCTTGACGCAAAATAAACGCCGCCAGAGCCCAGCCTCACTGCTGCCAGCACGAAGAACACGCTGCTCCTCACAAAATGCGCCCCGTGCGGGTGTTTCATGCGCTCCCGTTCCTTTCGGCGGAGACACGGTCAAGCGCCTCGGAGCCAGCCTCCTTTTGCGAAGACAGAGAAAGGAGGAGGAGGAGGGGGCGTGTCTCGCGGGCGCGGTGACCCAAATTCGGGGGTTCTCCCTCGCGTCGGGGGCACTCGTCTATAAAGCGCCGGCCGACCCCAGCAGACCGCGGAGAAAGACCCGGCTGCGCTCACGCGAAAGCAGCCATCCCGCACTCGCTGCCGTTGCCCAGGCCGAGCCCGCCAGCTATGGTCCTGCCCACTGCGGAAGAGTAGAACTGCTTGCAGGCAGACTTACGAAACCTCGTCTTGGTAGAAAGAACTCTGTCCAGCTGGGATCTCAACAAGTACTTTCGGAGCGCACTGAAGAGCTGCTCGCCCATTTTTGTTCCCCGTGGATGTCGGCGATCATGGACGAGTGAGAGAACGGACTTTTCCTTGATAGCGACCTCCCTTCGCTGAAGCCGTCAACAGTGGTGCTCAGTTTCCTGGACGCCAAAGTAGTCTGCGGCTGTTCCTAACTCCACTCAGGCTCCCAGAAGAAGAGACTCGCTTCGACCTCGCTCTTGTGCCGGGAGAACCTCTGGAATAACACACTTCAAGCGGTGAGTGCAAATGTGCTGTACTCTTGCGCTGCGATAGTGGAAAACAGGAAGCCGACACTTAAGAAACGAAGCGTAGCGAGCGGCAGCAGCTTTCAAATGCATTTCTCGGCAAGTGCCTGTTCATATCCATCCAGTTGCGACTAAAATGCGTAATGTACTTCCGCGAAGGACATGATTTGTAATTTTTGCATTAACCTTCTAATGACTTGTTGTTCTAATTCTCGCTATTACTTAGTACACTGGAACTACACTGGAACTAACGCATCTGAACCTGAATCGAAGCATGAAAGCGGCATCTTAATGACACTCTCCACATCTCCAGGTACATTTCGGTCGAAGTGGAACAGTGCATCTAAATTACTGACGCCGGGAAAACCGATCATAACTCTTGCAGTGTCAGGCTCATACCGGTCGGATGCTTCGGCAAAACGCTTTTCAGCCTCGCTACAATTGAGCGGAAACAGTGTTCCACAAGTCTGAGACCTCGAGACAAGCGGCCTCGCAAGGAGCAGAGCCATATCCCATGAACTCACATCCATTTAAAATGTCAGACAAAATTTATGAATTCCCTGTACTTCATCATAATAATTGCTCCTTGATCGGAAAAATGTACAGACCCTTAGATTCCTTCAGAAAAAAAATGAACTACGGTATGATTTCATCTCAACTGTATATCTGAGCGCCTAATTTCCGCAAAGGCGTGTGCTAACACGCAGGCACATGCAGGAATTCAAACGCAAATTTCAATGCGTCTCTATCATCTGTGATGCAGCATTATGACCGCATAAAATTTAGGCTCTCTTTTGTTAGGGGTAGCTTTTGCACGAATTTATTTTTTCGCAGGCCTCTTGCATCTCTGGGAGCTTATAGTTTTGCCTTGCTCTGATAAATATGTTGGAGAAGAGCGTTACTTGAACTATGCTAAGAGTTCAAGAAGGTATGCCTGCAGAAATTGAAATTATTTGCATTTTTGCGCTCGGTATATTATGTGCAACGCCGGGCGTTAATAGCTTGAGCTTTGCAGCCTATGCGAGGCGAAGGCGCTAAACTGACCCCACTCTGGGTGCGGTGACTGGAGGGCCAGAACTGCCCCCTCGGCTCCTCCCATCATCATCATCAGCCTGACTACGCCCACTGCAGGGCAAAGGCCTCTCTCATGTCTCTCTCCAACTAACCCTGTCCCTGCGCCAGCCTCGGCCAACATATTCCCGTAAATTTATTAATCTCATCCGTGTTTTTCAAGGAGGGACACCAAATAGCCGACCCCAAGCTTCCGTTAGGGCAGCCACCTGCACGTGCTGTGAGATAACGGAGGCAGAAGTCTACCTGCACCGTTCATGGGCAGAGTCTTCGCGGCGAGAGCCCGGCGGTTCAGAAGAAGTCTCCGCTCGTGAGAAGCTGCACAGTGTTGGCTGCTGCAGCCCCAGCCATGAAATTATGCACAGGGCTGGATCAGGTAGCGGGATATCTCTCTGGGAATCACGGAGGCGCTTCCGAAACGCCACTGATGCGCGGAACGACTTCCGCGTGCGGCGGCTGAGGAGGAAAAAGGACGCGGGGGCGCACAATGACATGCGGCGCCCCTTTCAGCGCACGCATCGTGGAAGGCAGCACGATGTCGCAGAGCATGCGTCACGCATGACGCAACAGCCCCTCTTTCTAACGCTGCACACAGACTTCCTCCTCGGGAGGCAGCCGGGCCTAATCCCGGAAAAAAAAATCGAAATCCCTTTCAATCGCGCCCAGACCGCCTGAAGAGAGTTGTGCCAGGACATTTTATTAAAGTTCTTCAGCAGGAAAATATGAGCAGCATTTCCCAGTGCAGCAGCTTTGGTGTGAGAGTGATTGCTTAGCGTTCTCCTTTGAACTCGTCAAAGTTCCTTGTTCCGTGATGGCTGGCTTATAAAAATGGTCTATAGGCAGTCTATAGACTTCTTATTGAATCTAATGACTTGCCATAGATATTGCTTTCTGTCTATTCATAGTCTATAGCCAGTCTATAGACAGAACTTTACTAAAAGTTTATGGTCATAAATCTATAGATTGTCTATAAACTGTCTATGGCATTTGTATTGCCTATAGATTTTTGTCTATAGAAAGTCTAGAGACTTTAGAGACAGGAGTCTATAGACACCCTATACACTGTCTAAAATTTTTTTTCAGGGAGGAAACAAACGTGCTGTTGAAAGCTTGCGGCGCCTTCAGCCGACAGCGTTCCTTCTGACCGACCTAGCGATTGCGTTCACAGGAAGCGCTTGGTTCCCGCTGAATATACTCGCACGGGCTGCCGAGTTTGCGGTTCTTTTCTCCAAGCCCATGCGACTGGCCTGGCATCAAAATGGTTTCTAACCGTCTTCCCTTTCTCTAGTTGAAAGTGGTGCCAGCTGTGGGTGTGCGTTATCGATCACTTCTTGCGATGTATGGTCGCAAGAGGAAACTGCACTGCAATGCCCAGGGGCAGCTCCCCGAAGGCTGCGCATATCGTTTTAACGGTGTCTGAGCGTCAGCTTGAAGCATAAATTGATGCAAGCGCAGAATACCTCGTCCGACTCTGGTTGACAGCGCGTCGAGTGGACGAATGACAAAGGTTTTCAGTGCCCGTCACTCTTACTGGGCTGCTAGCCGAAACGTTGGTTTCGGAAACGACAGCAATTAGCTCCACGAACAGACGTCAAATACTAAACGAGTAAGAAAATCCTCTAAGCAATATTGTTCGCGTTTCTCGAAATCACGTTCAGCGGAACATTCAATATAGCGCCGTGTCCCTGCAATTCTTTAACTGAGCTCATCGAAAACTCTACGCGCGCGGAGAGGCTGGATAACACAATCTGGCGGGCTAGTTGGTGGGAATCCATACGATTTCAGCAGCGCGAACACGGTTAGGAAAAAACAGACAGCGCTCTGTCCTGTCGCCCTTTCTGTCTGTTTTTTCCTAACCGTGTTCGCGCTGCTGAAATCGTATGGAGAGGCTGGGCTGGGCGGCCTTAGGCACCTGCTGACATCGCTTGCGCTGTGGAGAAGTGAACATGGGCTATAGTTTGGAAGAACTTCTATTTGGTCTAGATGGTTCATTGCACTCGAGAAAAGAAAAAGAGTAGCGCCGAAAAACACACACACAGCTGAAGAACGACGTAGGACAAGCTCACAACTTCATCTGACTTTAATCTTTGAAAAGCGAGCGAATGTGCAGAAACGTAGTCATGCGCAGAAAAAAAACCTCATGTGCAATCAACAGAACCGCTCAAGATATGAAATCTCAGCTTTTAAAAGGTTCACAGATATATCGCTGAAACAACTTTTTCCTCTTTTTCTTATGTGCATGGGGTGCGCTTGAGGGCGGCGTTTGTGTCTTGCAATGATTTTTTGCGCCACAATGCAACCTAACTAAACAAATCCTAATGGCGGGCCCCGCCCGGCATTCTTCGGTCACTTCGCTGCCGAAGGCGTTGCAGAAAACAGGTGTTCCTTCATTTTAATTGGTTTTTTCGATTTATACTCTGCTTGTAACATCCTGGGTACTTCCAGAGCACCCTCCGCTGCGGCGTCGATGTCTAGCAGGGCCCAACGAGTGACGCGGTGCGCTTTCCTGCCAGATGAGCGTCACTAGCGGGAGTGCAATCATTTCTGGCTTCCAGGAGCTTATCCACTGCCACCTTTATATGAAGATTTTTTCTCACAAAGAGCCAAATCCGCTCTGGCACAAACCGAGAAAAACGCGGGAGTTTTTTAACCGCCGCAACGCATTGCAAGCTGTTACGTGATACGCTTGAAATTGCTACTTATAAGGCCCATTTTATTTTGACACTTTTTAATGGCAGAAAGATATGGGCGAATTCAAAATTACAGCTGATCTTCAATTAAATTTCGTGCATGAATTTGGCTTGCTTTGAAAATAAAAATTCCTCATAAATTAATACCTCGAGCTATTTCGCAATCCTATTGAAGTTCGATATATCCAGGATCGACTATAATTCGCACAACTCAGTAAGACCACACAGTCTTTAGCAGAGCCGAGCTCTTGTTGCCAAAAGTCGGGGAACCTTCTAACCGGCGCCACTAGGTCTTACGGCCTATGACGCTCCCGCGGGAAAAGTCAGGTTTCTTCCAATAATTCACACTAGATATGTCTCACTGCATATTTACGCGGTCCAGCACCTACAATATTTCTCAGCAAACATTTCCCGAGCAGTCTTGACAGCGGCTATACTTAGGAGCTGCTCTGGGTGGCAAGAGAGAGAGGGAAAAGTGGACGGAAAGGCAGGGGGGAGGCTAACCAGGCGACGCCCAGTAGGTTACCCTACATTTGGGGAGGGGAACAAAGGGGAAAAAAGGAAAAAGAGCGGCAATGAAATGAGTTTTTCAAGTGTCCATCTACCACTATGTCAAGGGGACAGAGGGTTCGCACTAGAAACTTAAAGATTATAGACGGGAATACAACCCTGAGTCCTTTAAGAATCTCAAGAGTGCTTTCACCGCTTTCCTCTGTGAGGAAGGTTGTGTTCAAGGCCCCAGAACCTTGGGCTCTGTTAGAGGACGCCAGTCCAAGCGGTAGAGACTAGCAGTCAGGAAAGCGCGCTTCAACTGCTCGCCCGAAACGTGACTACATTCGTGGCCTACCCCTGGAGGTTGGACAGCCCGCTGGCACCACTTCGACCTCTTGCTTCAACTTCATATACCATTCGGCCTCCCCCGCGGTGATACTACGCTGTTGTGCCGCCTGTGGCTGGGAGTGACGTTCACAAACGCCTATTCCCATCTCCTCGCAATGGCAGACTCTCTGGGTGGCAAAATGCCAGCCAGGAGCAATGAACAGATCCACCAGCTGCATATACAAGAGAAGCCTAACTTCTTAGTAGCAAGGTCTATATGAATGGAAGCAGAGAGGGAGATTGCCCAAAGCCGACCTGTTCAGAGCTGGGAAAAAACAGCGCAGTAGCAAAAACACGAGGGAAGAAGGGATGCTGTGTCTCGTCCCTTCTTCCCTCGTGTTTTTGCTAGTGCGCTGTTTTTTCTTAGAATGTCGTACCAACTCGCCCACCAGTCTACGCTATTGCTGTTCAGAGCACCGGACTATAGCTCGCGTTGTACAATTATAAGGCAGAGTGTCAGTATAAAAGTACTGGCCAGGTCATCTTCGGGGCACTGCACGCATGACTAAGTGGTTTTTCAACTAAACTGCAGCCATTAGCTTGTCCATTCAGCATCAGGGCCCGTGATATTGGTGTGCAAGTAAGACTGCAATTTCAGTTCTATTAGACTACGCATAGCGCAAAGATGGGTTGCGCAGTCACATGAAAGAAGACGGGACAAGCGCGGACTAGCAACTGATTTATTCAAGGAACCGACATTTAAATTAATTCAGTGAGAGCAGGCGCACAAGGGTATCGAAAGAAGGCAATGTAACAAAAGCGGTTTGCGTCATCATACTTTCCAGGAAGTGTGCCTGTCTCTTATATGGTCTGATTGAAGTATCGCTATTCCACTCTTGTCCTCTCTGTCTGATAAAAAATTCTTCTAGAAGTTCCCGTGCTTTCTCATTTTGCTCTTGCGCACAATCTTAACTTTTTCGAGTAGTGGCATCCATTTGCTATCAAGGCCATGGTGACGCTTCTACTTGTTCTCAGTAGACCCCGCCGCGGTGGCTCGGTGGCTATGGTGCTCGGCTGCTGGCCCGAAAGATGCGGGTTCGGTCCGGGCCGCGGCGGCCGAATTTCGATGGAGGCGAAATTCTAGAGGCCCGTGTACTATGCGATGTCGGTGCACGTTAAAGAACCCCAGTTGGTCGAAATTTCCGGAGCCCTTCACTACGGCGTCCCTCATAGCCTGAGTCGCTTTGGGACGTTAAACCCCAATAAGCCAACTTGTTCTCAGTAGACCGCTCATGTTCAACGTGTGCGAA